>NC_143514.1:14957194-15107507 GCF_031878675.1 Megascapheus bottae
AAAGAATAAGGTTGGGATATTGATGGTTATTGATGAAAAGTTTTATCATGAAAAAGGTTTTTGTGCCAGTTCTGAGTCTGGAACTCAGGACCTAAGCACTGACCTTGGGCTTTCTCAAGACTATAGCTCTACCACTTGAGCCACAGCACTATTTCCAGCTTTTACTATGTATGTGGTACAGAGGAATCAAACTCTGGTGTTCGTGCATGCTAGGCAAGAACTCTGCCACTAGGCCACACTCCTGGCCCTATCATAAAAATTTTAAATTAAGGTACATTGTTGGCATTGCACATCACATGGGTTTTGACAAATGCATAATGACACATCTTCTCTATTAAAGCATCGCAAAGAGCAATGCTGCTGCTGTGAATGATCACATAGCACCATTCATTCATTTGCCACTTCTCTAAATCACTGGTAGCCACTAACTGTCTAATTTTGTTAATACCTTGACTTTTTAAGAATATGGTTCACATTACACACATTAGTCTTCATTTTTTCTGCTTTCACTTACTAACAGTCCTTCTCTTTATGATTATTTCTTTTTTTATTACTGCAGAGTGTCCATTTTATGACTATTCTACATTTTAATCCATCTAAGGGAAATATTGTTGTTTACAAAGTTTGTCAAGAATAAACAAAGCTGTTTCAAACATAGGTATTTTTTATCTAGATTTAATTTAAAAACTGAGAGCATGTTTGCTGAATTACTTGGTAGGCATGTATTTAATGTTTGCTACACTATTTGTGTTTCACAGAATTCTTAAATTATTTCCTGTTGATCTTCATCTTCAGAAATATTTGGCTCTATTTTCATCATTCTACATCTATATTTACATATTATTGCTATATAATTTGTAATTCCTTAATGGTAAAAGAATCACTGTATATTTACATGGACTCATTTATCTGCAACAATTGTTTTTATGAGAATCTATTCAAATGCTTGGGCAGTTATATAATTTGGATACTTATTTTCTTACTGGTAAGTTTTAACTGTACTTCAGCATTTTGAATTAGCCATACTTTCATTTTTTATTTGTATGTTGTCAGTAGATGAGCTTTTTACAGGGAAAAGTTGTTAGTTTTATTGAAGCTTAGTTATGTCCTTCATGAAATATATGATTCATATATTTCATATAGATATTTCATATCTATTTTCTGATTACCACTCTGAAAACTATCCAGATTTTCTCATTCATTCTAGGTGTGTTTATTGTTTTGTTTTTTACATTTAGGCCTATGAGCCCAGTTTGATTTAAATATAGAGAATGACATTTACTATCTACCTTGTTACAAATGCTTCAGGGAGGAAATATTATTTGAGGCTATGGAAGGATATTGCATAAAGAGAAAGTAAACAATTTTGGAGGTATGAGATAACAGAAGTGGTAACAAGGCACTACTTATGTTAGTTTAACAAAGGCAGAAACAATTGTTTGCTAAGGAAACAAGCCTGAGAGTATGCCTTCTGGAACTCAGATTACTTTGCTTTCAGAGGTTAGATTTAGAAAGCTGAGTAGGATCGTAAGTGCAAATATTGCAATAAAGAGTTCACAAAAATTCTTACTTTAAAATCCACATTTTTTTCTTTCAGCTTACAAGTAGCAAGAATTTGGTATTCTTGGTACATTGCCTGTAATCCTAACTTTCCAAGCACCTGGGACTTGAGCATTGTCATTCCCGGATATTCCAAGAAGACAAATCTGAGAGATTCTTACCTTCATTTCCAGAAAGTGCTGGAAAAGGAGATGTGACTCAAGTGGTAGAGCACTTGTGTTAATGAAAATGTGTTGGGAGATTGAGAGGCCCTGTGTCCTGAATTCAAGCCCCAATACTGGGATAGGAAGGAAGGGAGTAACAGAGAGACAGAGAGAGATAGAGACAAAGAAGTACAGAGACAGGGAGAGAGAGAGAGAGAGAGAGAGACAGAGAGACAGAGAGAGAGAGACAGAGAGAGACAGACACAGAGAGACAGAGACAGAGAGAGACAGAGACAGAGAGACAGAGAGACAGAGACAGGGAGACAAAGAAGTGCAGAGACAGGGAGAGAGAAAGAGACAGAGAGAAAGAAGTTCAGAGACAGGGAGAAAGAGACAGAGAGAGACAGAGAGACAAAGAAGTGCAGAGACAGAGAGAGAGATACAGGGAGAGAGAGACAGGGAGAGAGAGAGAGAGAGGAAGAGAGGTAGGGAGAAAGAAAGAGAGAGAAAGAAGTTCAGAGACAGGGAGAGAGAGACAGAGAGACAAAGAAGTGCAGAGACAGGGAGAGAGAGAGAGACAAAGAAGTGCAGAGACAGGGAGAGAGAGACAGAGACAGAGAGAGACAGAGAGACAAAGAAGTGCAGAGACAGGAAGAGAGAGAGAGAAAGAGAGAGACAGAGAGACGGACAGGCAGACAGAGAGACCAAAACCAAAACTAGGTTATTTTCTGTAATTGTTAAATCCTGCAGTAAAGGTTTCAGGGAATTATTGGTCTAAACTAGTACATATCATTTGTTTAAAACTATGAGTTTCATATAGAAACACAGTCCCCACTTTGTCCTCAAATAACTGTTTAATTTCACAAAATTGGACAGAGTTCAGAGTTTCTTTTTTTTGTCAGTTTCCTTTTTAAAATATTTATTGACAACACTTTGTTTTAGAGACCAGCGGCGCAGCACGTATTATTTATTTTGGAAATGCCACTGAGCCTTGGCTCAAGAAGTTCTCTAATGTAAGAAATCGGTGGCTCATTCTTGTAATCCTAGCTACTCAAAAGGCTGTGATCTGAGGATTACAGTTCAAAGGCAGCTGGGCAAGAAAGTCTATGAGACTCTTATCTCCAATTAACCACCAGAAATGCAGAATTGGTACTGTGGTTTGAGTGGTAAGCACTAGGCTTGAGTTGAAGAGCTTAGGGTCCAGGACTAGAGTTCAAGTATCATGACTGACAAGAATGAAAGAAAGAAAGAAAGAAAGAAAGAAAGAAAGAAAGAAAGAAAGAAAGAAAGAAAGAGAAAAGAAATCATGTAGGAAACTTGATTCTTTCTTCTACTTTAATATAGGACTTATCTTACACTTATGTTCAAGTTATTTGTGTGAGTGTTGTGTGTGTGTGTGTGTGTGTGTGTGTGTGTGTGAATGCTTGTGTGTGTTGTTATTTTCTTTTTTCATTTGAGGAAAACTGGTGTTTGAAGGTTTCAGAATATTGTAAAATTTAGAAGAATCAATTTTTTTCTAAGAACAACCACTATCTTGACCAGGTTTATTATTATATTATTATCTAAGGATTTATAGTCTTAGTAAAATGTTGGCATATTGACGATTAATTGGAAATAAGAATTTCACAGACTTTCCTGCCCAGGTTTGGCTTCAAACTCTGATTCCCAGATCTCAGCTGAATAGCTAGGAATACAGAACTGAGCATGTACCTTCAATTCTTTATTTATATTTTTTCTAGATTGCTATTATACTTTATAAGTTAAAAAGACATTATTGTTGGGTTAGCAGCCTCTCATGAAAGTCAATAGCTCATTGGAATATTCATTTACAATTTGAATAATAAATAATAAATTATATGAAAATATGTGATCATAGTTGGAGATAATTATGATTTTATAACTTCATCTCTTTTGGATGTCAAGGATTTTTCTACAAAACATCCCCAAGGTATTTCATTATTGTGATAAAATCTTAACACAGAAGGACAAACCAATTTTTTTATAAAGGAAAAGTTTAGAATTAACTAAACTAAATATATTTGCTGACAACTATATTTAAACACCAAAATGGAACCAATAGAAATCCTAGAGTTGGGGAACTGGGAGCATGGCTTAGTGGTAGAGTGCTTGCATAGCCTGCATGAAGAACCGGGTTCAATTTCTCAGTACCGCAAACAGAAAAAAAAGTCCAGAAGTTGTGCTGTGGCTCAAGTGGTAGATCTCTAGCCCGGGAAAGCCCAAGGACAGTGCTCAGGCCCTATGTTCAAGCCCCAGGTCTGGCAAAAAAACAAAAAAAAAATGAATCCTAATGGGAGGAAATAGAATAAAAGAGAGATAGAAGAAGCAAAAATAGGACAGAAGGAAACGTTTAAAAAGAAAAACAACAGAGAAAACAAATGAAGTGCCTAAAAATTGCAGGCCACATATAAGTGCTGGTCATTTTTGTGTCCATTCTTTCTTTGGAGAAAGATGATAACAAGCCTGAGAAGCAATAATTTATTGCTGGTTCAGGCTGGAAATTGTAGAACAGAATGACAGAAAGTCCAAATGATGGAGTAAGCATGGGGACAGAACATGAGTTGATAATGTTTTTAGTAGGAACAATGTGCACAGTTATGGAAGCAATAACAATGGCCAAGTATACTGAGAATCTCTACATTCAACACTCGTCAGTAACAGTTATGTTTGCACTAGTTTGTTTACTTTAGCTAAAAACTTTGAGGAGTACAGGCCACTTTTTCTACTTCATAGAAAGTTAAATTTATAACATTTATATTCCAATTCATTAAGAGTGAAAAAAGTCAGGTTTTAAACAATACATTGTCCTATTATTAAATGCATATCTACAGTAGTAAATTTTGTTACCTGAAAAATAGAATCAAGTATAAATTTCAAATGATGCCTTCTCTGATTTTCAACCTTTTATAATCATTGGAGATATAGAATAACAGGGGACAAAAGGCAAAGAGCTACTTTGTCTCACCTCTAACAGTTAATTCATTTATAAATTAATTATAAAGAAACCTTGATGTATAAGGACCTATAAGTGGGGACTAATCATGGTCTCTGTAATTCTATGTACATGGGAGAAATTGATCAAGATTTTGTGAAGTGAAAATGAAAATAAGTCATCATATTAACTAATTAAATATCAACAGATACATGCCTGTCACCTAGAAATTCAGAAAGAATAAGGAGGCTTGGGCCAACCAGAGTAAAAATATATGATATTATTCCAAAAAGGAAGAAAAGCAAAATTGGCTTTGGCATGACTCAAGTGGTAAAATGGTTGCCTACCAAGCAAGTCCAAGTGCTGAATGTTAACACAATATACTAAGAAACAAAAACAGATGCAAATACTTCTGGGGTAACTACTTTGTACTGAACATGCTAATAATGCAAGTTTTATTTCAATAAACATTGAGTTTCATTGATGCCTGTGAAGAGCTTAGGATAAATGAGTAATTTATGGTATCAGTGGATAGGATAAGAAGAAATTTTGAACAGATTGAACAGAAAAAAATTTGAACAGAAATCTTACAACAGATTATTTTCTCTCTTATGCTATTTATATTTTGGACATTTAATAAATGTCCAATAGCAAATAACAATAGCAAATAGGATCTAAAATGAAACCCAATCATCTGCTGTCTGCAAGAAACATATTAATATGTAAAACTGAACATTTTCTTAGGGTGAAAATTTAAAGAAAATCTTCCAAGCCCAGATCCTATAATCAGAAAGGAAAAGAAGTATTTGTGTCTGTTTCAGTAAATTTAAAATCAAAATCAGTAACAACATATAAAGAAGGCCACTTCCTTGTTTATCAAGAAGGCCTCAGTTTTTACTATCTAATCACCAAATGTAGGAGCTCACAACATTTTCAAACAAACATGCTTAGGCTAAAAAATCAAACACAGATCACAGGACATTGACACCTGGAGAGTTCAGCACCATATTATCACCCAGGCAATAAGGCAACAAAGAAATCTCAGATTTAATTGATACCATAGACAATTTGTGCCTAACTGACATTTAAGGAAAATGTCATCTGGTAGTTACAACATGCACATTGTTCTCAGCAACATGAAACATTCTCCAAAAACAGATTATTTTCTAGGATATAAAATAAGTCTCAGCAAATATTAAAAATACAAAAAAACTGTCCTGCTTTCTACCAGACCTTAGCAAAATAAAAAATTAGAGTTTAACAAGAAAAGAACCTATAGGTTACATCTACACTCATTGAAGACTAAATAACAAAATAACATTGCTATAGGGTAAAATCTACACTTGTTGAAGACTAAATAACAAAATAACATTGCTATAGGATCCAAGAATCATCTGAACTCATGAGAGGGGGAATCAATAGTTTCCTAGAATTTAGTGAAAATGTGACCATAACCTATCCAAAAGTTTGTGTCACTACATCAAATCTAAGAGCAAAGGTGAAGCCAGGAGCACTTACATTAAAAAGAATATACAAGTGAGAACTCAAGTTAATATTTTAATTTAGCAATTCAAACTCTTAGAAAAATAAGAACAAACCCCACTTAATGCAAGTACACTAAAAGAAATAATAAAAGTTACATCAGAAATAAGAAACTAGACACAGAATCAAAAAGAAAATAAACAAATTCAATAAGTCTCAAGTCAACTGACCAAAAGAAGAGAAATAAACTGCAAAATAAAATTAGGAATGAAAGGTGAATATCACAACAAATACATGTGAAATCTAAAATAAGGAAAGTTATTGCAAATGTTTATGCAAAGAATATGGAAAATCTGGTAGAATAGATGCATTATTCATAAGTACAGCATATGAAATTAAGACAGTGGATATACACTATTTAAACATATCTATAACAAGTAATACAATTGAAGTGACAATAAAGAATTTCACAAAAGTCCTGGCACCAACAGAATCACAGAGATATATCAATACTTCTCATACTGTATGAAAGAGAAATAAAGGAATCACTATCAAACTTATCCTATGAATCCAGCATTACAATCATTTCACAGAGAATGAACCCCCCCCCAAAAAAAACAATTAAACTATAAACCAGTTTCTTTGGTGAACAGACAAGCAATTCATTAATAAAATAACTATAAAAATTCATTATTAATCAAACACAATTATCAAATTAGTTCCATCCCCGGAATGCAAGACTGGTTAAATATACAGATATCAGTGAAGGTATTATAGCACATTAAAAATCTAGGACAATAATACAGAAGTATATCAATAGATGCCAAAAACTGAGAAAATTCAAAATCTTTATTATGAAATATGTTCTGGAGAATCCAGAAATAGAGTGAATATACCTTAACATATTTGATGCTGTTTAAGATAATCTTCAATCAATTTCATGTTAAATGGTCAAAAGTCAAGACACTTCCTTTCAGATTGTCCACTCTCTCCCTTCCAATCACTGCGGCATTGGCATTCCTAACAAGAGAAATAAAGAAAAATATATAAAAGGGATTCAATTATGAATGGAAGAAATTAAAACCTATGTTTTATAACCTATGTCATATAATCCCAAATCCAAGGCAGGAGACAAACATTGAGGGGATCCAAACAGGAAAGAGGAAATGAAATTCTCCCTCTTTGCAGATGACATGAACCTGTATTTAAAGAACCCTATCACCTCCACTTCCAAGTTACTCTAGCTGATCTGAAACTTTGGCAAAGTAGCAGGGTATAAAATTGACTCTCAAAACCCAATAGCTTTCCTCTATGCCAACAAACAAAAGAGGGAGACTGAAATCAGGAAAGCAACTCCTTTTGTAATAGCTTCAGGAAAAAAAGACCTAATTTAATGCTGACTGGTTAGAAGTTAGAAGGTTAAGGGAAGGAAACTAAAAGAATAGTAAATATATTTAACAGAATTCTAGCACAGAACTTCCCCAACATCCAAAATGATCTACCCATTCAGATATAAGGGTTTAGATCCCAAACATGTAAGACCTGAACAGAACATCCCACTGCCCCATTGTAATCTGCACAGGATCAATAGCAATGAAAGACAGGATCAATTACCTATAAAAGAATACCAAAAACATGAGAAGGGGTATCAGTGTTCAAGAAGTGATATACCTACTTCCTGACAAATGTAACTGTAACCCCACTATATATTACTCCATCAATAAACTACAATCAGAAAATTAATAAAGAATACCAATCAGAATAACTGTAGATTTCTCATTAGTGACCATGAAAGCAAGGAGATCTGGGATTGAGGTATGCCACACTCTAAAGGCAACAACTACCAATCTAAAACAGTGTACCCAGCTAAGCTCTCCTTCATAACCCCAGGACAAATTAAAACTTTCTACAACAAGGAAAATAAAGTAAATAATTTATCTCCACCAAACCAGCCTTACAGAAATACTTAAAGAAGTACTTCACATAGAAAACAAAAAAGAACAGAATATTGGCAGAGAAATACCACTGAGAACCAGATAAATATATCAAGAAATGAAGAGGCACCAACCCTAAAAAATTACCAGAAATGCGGGAACTAAATATTTCTCAGCCCTGACCATATTAATGTATTTAACTCTCCAATTAAACAATATAAATTGACTAATCAGATCAAAAAGCAAGATCCACTCATGTTCTGTCTTCAAGAGACAAATATTGCACACAACAACAAACATATTCTGAAAGTGAAAGCCTGCAAAAAAACCTATCAAGCCAAATGGGCACAACAAAAAGTCTGGAATCACAATACTAATCAGACAAAATGGTCTTCAAATTAAAATTAGTGAAAAGAAACTCCTTTCACAATAGCCTCAAAGAAAATAAAGTACCTAGGAATTAGCTTAACTAAGAATGTAAAGGACCTTTTTGACGAAAACTTTGAAACCCTAAAAAAGGAAATTAAAGCAGAACTAAGGAAATGGAAAAAACTCCCATGCTCCTGGACTGGAAGAATCAACATTGTGAAAATGACAATCTTGCCAAGAGCTATCTACAAATTCAATGCAATACCCATCAACATCCCAATGTCATTCTTTAAAGAAATAGAAGAGGCAATCCAAAATTTCATATGGAATAATGAAAGACCCCGTATAGCAAAAACACTTCTTAGCAGAAAGAATAGCGCTGGAGGAATTTCAATTCCAAACTTTAGACTCTATTACAGAGCTATAATTCTCAAAACAGCTTGGTACTGGCACAGGAACAGGCCTGAAGACCAATGGAATAGAACTGAGGACCCAGATATTAAACCACAGACCTATGGCCACCTAATCTTTGACAAGGGAGCCAAAAAAATAGAATGGAAGAAAGACAGCCTCTTCAACAAGTTGTGCTGGCAGAACTAGTTAAGCACCTGCAGAAAACTAAAGCTGGATCCTTCTTTGTCACCCTGCACTAGAATTAACTCCAAATGGATCAAAGACCTGGAGGTAGAAGCTGACACACTGAAAACTCTACAGGAAGGAATAGGAGATACACTAGGCCTCCTTGGCACAGGTTGCAACTTTCTTAATAAGGACCAAGAATCACAACAAATCAGAGAAAGGCTGGATAAGTGGGACTGCATTAAACTGCAGAGTTTTTGTATGGAAAAGGACATAACTAGTAAACTAATCAGGAAGCCTACAGAGTGGGAGAAGATCTTCACCAACCAAACAACGGACAAAGGCCTCATATCTAAAATATATCAACAACTCAAAAAATTGAATCACTCCAAAACTAACCTCCAAAGTAACCATCCCATTAAAAAATGGGCCAAAGACTTAAAGAGAGTCTTCTCTGAAGAAGAAACAAAAGTGGCCTATAGACACATGAAGAAATGCTCAACATCTCTGGTCATAAAAGAAATGCAAATCAAAACAACTCTAAGATTCCACCTCACTCCAGCTAGAATGGCCAGGATCAGGAAAACGAATGACAACAGATGCTGTAGGGGATGTGACCAGGAGGGATCACTACTACACTGTTGGTGGGAGTGCAAACTCATTCAACCACTATGGAAAGCAGTATGGCAGTGCCTCAAAAGGCTAAACATAGAACTCCCCTATGACCCAGCAATTCCACTACTTGGCATTTACCCAACCACCCAGAAACAAGGACATACTAAACCCACTAGCACAACAATGTTCATTGCAGCACTATTCACCATAGCAAAGATATGGAACCAACCTAGATGTCCCTCAGTTGATGAGTGGATCAACAAGTTGTGGTATTTGTACACAATGGAATTCTATGCTGCTGTCAGAAAGAATTACATCGCCCCATTTGTTAGGAAATGGAAAGACTTAGAAAAAAATCATATTAAGTGAAGTAAGCCAGACTCAAAGGAACTTAGGCTCAATGGTTTCCCTCATTCGTCATAATCAGTAGAAACCTTGGGCTCTACTAGCAGAGATTTGCAATAGAGCAAAATCTTGATACATAAGGACATATAATGTGAAGCTAATTGAAAGGACCTCCAGGATACTGAAACAAAAGCCATATAATGAATGGTTGTTGTCCTTAATGTACTATGTTGTCTCTCATCTCCTTTGCTGTCCGTTGGTTATCTCATATTGGTATAGTATCTCACTTTGTTATCTGATATATTGAATTTATTTGTATTTGGATATTTGAAATTTGATAGGGAAGGGGGGAAAACCAAGATGGGTGCGGGGTGTGAGGGGGAGGGAAACGGGTACCAAGACATGTGAAAGGGTAGCAATGTATGTGAATTAATGCACCTTCTATCTGGCAAATATCATGTAACCCTTTTACTAATTACAATAAAAAATACAAAAACAAAAAAAATTAAAATTAGTGAGATGTGGCAAAGAATGACATTGCATATGAATAAAGTTATTTCTTCTATAGGATGGTATAACAATCCTAAATATCTATACCACCAAAGCTATAGTACCCAATTTCATTAAACAACACTACTTAACCTAAAATGTCCGATACATACCAATACATTGAGTTTGGGTGATTTTAACACACAATTGCTGTCTCTGGATAGATCAACCCAGCAACAACTTGAGAGAGAAACCTTAGAACTAATAATCACATAGACCAACTTTACTTAACAGAGATCTACAGAATATTTCACGTAGCATCATCAGCATATACATTCATTCCAGGGATACAAAACTGGTCAATATATGCAAATCCAATAATGCAATTCAACACGTGCACAGGAACAATGACAAGAACCATATGCTCATCTCAATAAATGCAGAAAAAGCTTTTGGCACGATCCAACAACACTTTATAAAGAAAGCTCTGGAGGAGCTAGGAATCCATGGAACAATCCTCAATATAATAAAGGCTGTATATGACAAACTTACAACCAGCATTATACTTAATGGTGAAAAGTTAATACTACTTCCACTAAAATCAAGAAGGAAATATAGGTATTCATTCTCTCTACTCTTCACTGGGTAGAGCAATAAGGCAAGAGACAAATATAAGGGAGATACAAACAGAAAAAGAACAGGTGAACTTTCCCTCTGTGAAGATGACAGGATCCTGAATTTAAAGCACCCTGTAGACTCCTCTCCCAGTATACTTGTTCTGATAGAAAACTTTGGTAGCAGGATATAGAATTCACACAAAAACTCACTCACTTTTCTATATGCCACCAAAGAGAAGAATGGAGCAGTGAAGGAACTTCTTTTTGTAATAGTCTCAAAAAATACCTAAGAATTAACCAAAGATGGGAAGGCTTTCTATGATGAAAACTTCAAAAACATGAAAAGGAAATTAAAGCAGATTTAAGGAAGTAGGAAAACCTCCCATTCTCTTAGATTTGGAGGATTAATATCATGAAAATATCAAATAGCCTGCAAATATCTACAAATTAAATGAAATATCCATCAATATCCCAACGATATTCTTTAAGAATGTAGAAGAAGCAATCTAAATGTTTGTATGAAATAACAGAAAAATTTCAATATCAAAACCAAACCTTTAGCAGGAAGATTAATGGTAGAATAATATCAATACCGAACTTCAAACTCTATCACAAAGCCATAGTAATAAAAAATAAAAACACAACAAATACAAAAATTAAGTAGCTTGGTACTGGCACTTAAACAGTCCTGAACAGAAATAAGCCTACAAACCTATATCCCCTAATCTTTGATAAGGTAGCCAAAAACACAGGATGGAAAAAGAGAGAGTCTTCAACAAATGGTGCGGACAGAATTTGCTATACATAAATTGAAAACTGAAGTTAGTTCCCTATGTATCACCATGCACCAGAATCAATTTCAATTGTGTCAAAGACTGCAATGCAAGACCAGATACCCTGTATATGTTACAGGAAGGGATAAAGGATACACTAGGACTTTTTAGCACAGTTGCAATGTCCTAAATAAAAATCCAGAAACTACAACAAATTAAAGAAAGAAAGAAAGGCAGGATAAATGGGATTGCACTAAACTTCAATGTTTCTACGAGGCAAGATCATAGTTAGTAGGATAAATAGCACAGCTATTTAGATTGGGAGAAGATCTTCACCAGCTATTCATTAGACAAGGGCCTCATATCCAAAATATACTTAGAGGTTTTAAAATTAACCCACCTTTCTCAAAGAAACAACCACCCTATTTATAAGTGGGATAAAGTCTTAAAAGGAGACTTCTCTGAAGAAGAAATAAGAGTGGCCAATGGATACATTAAGAAATATTCAAAAGAAATGCAAATCGAAACGTTGTTGTCTTACATTCATTATCAAGAAAATGAACAATGAGAGATGCTGGTCAGCATATTGCCCCTTGGAAATATTACGACACTGTTGGTGGGGATGTAAATTTGTTCAACTCCTCTGGAAAGCAGTGTGGAGGTTCCTCAAATGATTAAACATAGAGCTTTTCTGACTCAGCAATTCCACTCCTAAGCATTTACTCAAAGGACCATAAACCAGCATGCATTAAATCTATCAGCACCACCATGTTTACTGAAGTGTTATTTACCATAGTAAGATATAAAATTAATACAACTTCCCATCAGGGGATGAATGGATAAAATCAATGTTGTCCATATACACAATGGAATTCTATGCTTCCATCAGAAAGAATGACATTGTCCCCATTCATAAGGAAATGGAAAGACTTGGAAAAAATATATTAAGTGAAGTAATCTGGGCTCAAAGAAATAGAGGGTACATGGTTTCCCTCTTTTGTAATAATTAGAATATGTCTAAATCTATAAGTTAACTCAATGGATAGTAAAAACAAATAATTACAGTTGGACATGATTAATTAAACTTTTAAGCATCACACAGTGAGAACAAAGGAAGATATACTTAGGAGAGGAACAAAATAGCTCAATAGCTGTGAGCATAGGATCCCATAAATTGATGCTTTCAAACTCCAGAAGACAGAAACTAGAGTTTGTTTAGTCCACTGTTTTCAATTATTTCATTTTTCTTTCTGCTTTTTTTGGGTTTATTCCCCGTAGTCACTGTTTTTGATTCATGTACCCTCTGTCTTGTATATGTTTATCTGATTTGGGAAAGTGATGGGTAATCACAGAAATAGTTGTATAAAGGGTGAACCAATTCAATAGTGATGCTCAATGGACACCATACTGTAAATGAAACTTAAAACTTGTGGAGCAGAGGAGTCAGGTGGGCAAAGTGGGAGAAAATGAGAGGGGGGGTGACATGTTCAAAAGCAATGCACTGAGTAGCTAACTTACATAGCTATAACCCATGGGTGTATCACCTTTACAGTAAAATTTAAATTAAAAAGAAAAGGAAAAACAAGGAACAAGTACATCTGAGCAAAAACTGCATGTAGAAAACAAGTACTGATTCTTTGTGAAACACGGGTTTTCCTCTGGGAGACGAGGGCAGAGTACAAGGAAGAAACCAGGCATAAGTGGATAAAATTTTCCTTTGACTCAATAGGAAAGCCATCCGATCAGTTATAACAACAGTTACCAGAAAATACAAGGTATCCTGAAAATCTCCAGGTTAAATACATTCTCTTGCAGTTATGTTTGCATTCTATTGTTTAAGATTGTAATTCTATGAAGAGCTAAGTATTTTACTTCCCAGAAAACTGAAAATTAGAAAGATTCCATTTTAATACCTTGATAATGGAAAGATCACGATTACCATTGTTTATTGTTTTGTTCTTGAGGTTGTGTCTAAATGTTAAATTTCATTGTATGGAAACTTGAATGCAGGGTGAAGTTCAAATTATGCCTTTTATAACTTTCATCTCTGTATAGCATCAGCCTTACGTCATTGTTCACTGTTTAATTACCCTTCGGTCACGTTATAATTTTTGTTCTGAAGCAGATCAATGAAGTCTCTCACACTTTAGGCAAATTTTCTTCCATAATTTGCTTTTTGGAAAGTCATTCTCCCTAGTGTAATCACATCTTCATCTTCTTGTTTACCTAAACTAGGAGGCTTGCACTATCTTCTGTGGTAAATATAAACATTCGTTTCATATACTACTTGCTGTCAAAGATCCAGTTCTTCAGCTCCGATAATTAATATGTTTTATTCCTTGCATCCTAATTGCTTAGGTATTGAGTTTTTTCTGGTCATTGTTTGCCAAATACTTGGTGTACCATTCATTCACTATTAGAGTTTCTTGAACATTTATCAACCCCACTATATTTTCTTTTTTAATATTCTTTTATATTGTAATTAATAGAAGGGTTACCTTATATTCACCAGATAGAAGGTGCATTACTTCACACACATTGATATTCCTTCTCATGTTTTTGTTCCCATTTCCCTCCCCCTAACCCTTCCCCATCTTATTTTCCTCCTTTACTATCCTATTTCAAATAAACAAATAGACACATATATAATATAGCAGATAATAAGGTAAAATACTGTAACAGTATTAGGTAACCCAGGGGCAACAAAAGAGATGAGAAATAACATAGTACATTAAGAGCAACAAACACAAATCATATATCACTATATTGTCTTTTGGATCAAATGTTAAGATTTTAGTGACCTGGATGGATTTGAACCATAATCCTCAGATCCTCAGATCCTCCTGAGAAGCTCGGATTACAGCCATGAGCCACAGGTGTTTAAATATGATATCTCAATATCAGAATTGCCTGTTGATAGTTCTGCATGCTCCCTAATCTACATGATTTTGATCTAGATGATCAAAATGATAATGACAATTTCATTTGTATTGACAAAGTACAAAATCTATTCTTTCATGCTTTGTTTTTCTCCTCTCTTAAATTTATCTAATGATTTCTATTTCTGTAATGGGTCTGTCCTCAAACTGTATCCTTTCTTTCCATATTAGTTAATTATTGCTGAGTAACAATAAATCATGTCTGACTCTTCCATGGATAGGCCAAGTGATTCTTTCCACTTTGTACTTGGTTTTTCAACTCTAATATTTGGAATGTCCAAGGGTAACTAGAACTCTACCTATATACTTTAATCCATGCATGCAATAGTCTCAGACATCTAAGATACCTTATGTAAATATCAATCTAACAATTATTTAATCCTTTTAAATCCCCATAGATCATGTAGGAAGAGGATTCAGATTATTTTGGAAAATGGTGACTCATGTTAAGTGGCACTTATGGTTATAATTTATTAAACTCTCTTGCCCTTATAGGTATGAAATCCTACTCTATGTTTACTACTGCTCCATTTCCTAATGGGAATATTTTTACATTAAATTGTTGCATACTAATTATTCAAATTAAGAGCTTATTTTATAATGAGTGCTTAACTATAGTTTCCTCCTTCCCTTCGTTCCTTCCCTCTTCCTTCCTTCCTTCCTTCCTTCCTTTATTCCTTCCTTCTTTCCTTCCTTCTTTCCCTCCTTCCTTTCTTCTCTCTCTCCTTCTTTCTTGTTTGAACAGGATCATGCTAGCGAATTCATGAGGACATTGAAATTATGAATATCCTAATTTCAATATAAATAATAGATGAATAATGAGTGTTTAAAATCATAACTGGGCCTTTTCTAAAGGCTTAGTGAAGATATTTAGATACTGAATATTTCATTGGTAGAGGAAATCAACTGGATTGGTCATTGTGTTGCTTATTCAAAAGGAAATACCAGAAATATTTGTACATTAATAAATCAGCTAAGTTAAATTAGATCTAGGTTTGACTGTCATGCAATTTTAGCATCAGTTATTTAATACAGTACAAATTAAACAATAAAAGAAAATGTATATGAACTTCAAAAGGGAGGTGGGTTATAGCTTCCTTTGCTCTGATAAGTAAATTATTAGAATTTCCAAGGCCACTTAGATTATATTCCTGGGAGATTTTATGAATGTTCTCCACCTGTTGGGTAACACTATGATAATCTTTTCCAGATTATGAATAAACACTTTGTACTCTACATATGTACTCATGTAAATGTTGACTTTGTAAACAATGACCTTTCTCAGGAATATAAATAGTTGCTAAGAAAGAACCCTAACTGCTCCACAGCAAAATGAAGTTCTTTCTGTTGCTTTCAGCCATTGGGCTCTGCTGGGCTCAGTATTATCCCAATACTAAACCAGGACGAACAGCTATAGTCCACCTGTTTGAGTGGCGCTGGGTGGATATTGCCAAGGAATGTGAGAGGTACTTAAGTCCCAAGGGATTTGGAGGGGTGCAGGTGAGTGTTGCCCAGAGATGTTATGAACCTTATTCTGGTTACAGAAGTTGGTACTCTATCAAGTTTTAGTGAACTAGAACACTTTGTTACTTTACTTGGAAGTATTGTAAGATGGTTTTCTGAAGAATAAAATTTTCAGTAAGGGAACATTTTGTTTGAAGACATGACCAGCAGAAGTTTAATATGAAATGCATAATCAAGGGATTAGAAAGTAGGAACCTGAAGATATAGAGAGATTCAGAAAGGATTTCAGACTGTCAGGCAACTATGAAGAGTATTTACTGATGCAGAAGAAGTCATAATCAGGATTTGTTAATCTTGTTTTATTTATAGGTTTCCCCACCAAATGAAAACATTGTAGTGAACAACCCTCCAAGACCTTGGTGGGAAAGATACCAACCTATCAGCTACAAAATCTGCACGAGATCTGGAAATGAAAATGAGTTCAGAGACATGGTGACAAGGTGTAACAATGTTGGGGTGAGTGAAATTTAGTTTTCTTCAGAATTATCATTCAGGAAAGAATTTTATCTATTCTTACTGTATGGAATATTTTGCATGTATTTGTTTCTCCTATTTTAATTCATATTTTATAGCTGAAAAAATAATATCCCTTCTCATGTTTTTGTCCCCATTTCCCTCCCCTCTTCCAATTGTCTTTTTTTCCTCCTTTCCCATTCCTATTTCAAATAAACAAGTAAGTATATATACAATATACCAGGGAATAAAGTCAGCTATACTAAGAATATGAGATCAATCATAAGGGCAAAAAAGAGAAGAATATGACAGTACATTAAAAAAATCACACAACATAAAGCTCATGTTTCCATATCTTATCAATCCTTTCAATTACTCTCATCCTATATGACCTTTTGTACTTAGGCTTTGAGCTATTGTAATCCTCTGCTAGGAAAGTGCTAGATGTTTACTAATTACTACAAATGAGGGAAAACATTGAGCCTATATGCCTTTGGGCTTGGCTTACTTCACCTAATATGATTTTTTCCAAGTCTTTTCATTTCCTGATCAATGGGCCATTCTTTAGTGTGGCAGCACAGAATTCCATAGAATTGTATGTAAGTACCACATCTTCTTGACCCAGTCATCTACTGAGGGACATCTGGGTTGGTTTCATATCTTCCCTATGGTAAATGGTGCTACAATGAATATTGTTGCGTTAGTGGCTTCAGTATGCCCTGTTACTGGACATTTGGGTAAATGCCAAGGAGAGGAATTGCTGAGTCATAGTGGAGATCTATGTTTGGTCTTTTGAGGAATGGCTGTACTGCTTTCCATAGTGGTTGAACGAGTTAACACTCCCACAAACAGTGTAGTAGTGATCCCTTCTGACCACATCCCCACAAGCTTCTGTTGTTATTAGATTTCTTGATACTGGCCATTCTAACTGGAGAAAGGTGGAATCTCAAAATTGTTTTGAATTGCATTTCTTTTGTATGTTCATAGGCCATTCTTATTTATTCTTCAGAGTATTCTCTCTTTAAATCTTTAGTCAAACTTTTAATGGACTGGTTGCTTCTTTGAAGATTGTTTTTGAGAGATTCAATATTTTTATTTAGCAATACACACATTTTCTTATATTCTGTAGAGGATTTAGCAAATCTAGCCACAATAGTTGTCAGTTTAATGTGGTTAGTGTGTCCACATACTATTCCCTGGTCTTCTCCCTTATATTGGTGCAATGGTAAACAGTGCCTCCAATGAGGATCATAACAACAGACCAGCTGACAAAAGCAGGGAAGAGGCTCACTGCTTCCATCTGCTTTTTACACACTGATATTAAAAAACACTGGTTTTCTTGTCTGTACTGATAGTGTCTGCTCAAAAACAGCTCTTTCCATTTATTCATATTTATGTTACCTCTGACCTTTCTCTGTTCATGACTTATGATGGTGTCCTCATAACTACCAAGAATGACTTCAGGACTTCATTTCCTATTACTCTTGCTTCTTTGGAAAATTAAATGAGGGAATGTTAACCAAAGACTGCTTTGGGGAATTATTGATATCTTGCTTCAGTTAATTCAATACAGCCTTACCTTTATGTCTAAAGTGAAGCTGAAATAATCTTTGCCTTCAGGTGAGAATTTATGTGGATGCTGTCATTAATCACATGTGTGGTGCAGGAGGTGGTGCAGGAACAAGTAGTACTTGTGGAAGCTACTACAATGCTAACAACAGGGACTTTCCTGCAGTTCCATACTCTGGCTGGGATTTCAACGATGGTAAATGTACCACTTCAAATGGTGAGATTCAAAACTACAACAATGCTAATGAGGTTAGTTTGCTTGTTTTTTAATTAATTAGAATAAATAACTATGTGGGCCTTGACTAACACAGGTATATTTGATTGAACATTATTTAAAACACTGTATATCATGTAACAAATATGGTAGCTGAATGTATTGCATCCAATGAAGAATTTCCATAGGTATAGAAGAGCTTCCTGCAAAGTTCTGGCTTCACTTGGCAGCATGCCTAGAATTGGCTACTCTTATCCTGCATCAGACACAAACACATATATGCATGTATACACATCTGCTCCCACATGGGTTCAAATATGTGCAAAGAGGAAACACATCTGCAGTAGAATGTCATTATAGCCAACAGATCATGTTTTATTGAAACAAGCACATTTTTTTCCTCCAACAGGTCAGAAACTGCAAACTGACTGGTCTTCTTGACCTTGCACTTGAAAAGGATTATGTTCGTACCAAGATTGCAGACTACCTGAACAATCTCATTAGCATTGGAGTGGCAGGGTTCAGACTGGATGCAGCTAAGCACATGTGGCCTGGAGATATTAAGGCTATTTTGAACAAGCTGAATAATCTGAACACCAAATGGTTTGATGCAGGAAGCAAGCCCTTTATTTTCCAAGAGGTACAGCAATGTGTACATCATCATAAAATATCATGTCAGAAAAGTAAAAACAGATACATGTAAATATGTATTTTGGGACTTCATGATCGAATCTCTGTGTAAAACCGGATTCTTTCATTTTATTGTATTTGGGTAAAGTACATAAAATCACTTCTATAGGTGTCTTTTTGAATGATCAATTTTTACTCTTTTAATGAGGAATCTGTAGATAACTTCATGGAGTTTGAAATATCATTCAGCTATTTTTGTCTTAAGCCAGTCCTGGTTTGAATCTTGTCTAAAGCACTATTAGCTGTAAAGTTGTTCCTTAAAGAGTCAACCTGTCTGTGGAAGAATTCTCTCATGGTCAAATTAGTTGCCGGGTGGCTTGTAGAAGGAATTATTAATAATTAATAATAATTGGCCTGACAGTAAATGCCAGCTGAAAAACATCAGCGATTGTTATTATGATGCATATACACAATCATTTTAGATCAATATTGTCAGTCATCCAATCATCATTTCATTAGATTCCTTTCAAAATTGTACCAAACAGTTTATGAGAAATCAAGAACTGGATATGAATTAAAACATTTTTTACTATGTCACTTATATAAATTGGTTTATCATATAATATTTAAAATTTTTCTGAGAAAACCTATGTTTGTCTTTCAATTTCTTATGTTTTCCTAGGTCATTGATCTGGGAGGTGAAGCAATTTCAAGCAGTGAGTACTTTGGAAATGGCCGCGTGACAGAATTCAAATTTGGCGCCAAGCTGGGTACAGTGATCCGCAAGTGGAATGGAGAGAAGATGGCTTACCTAAAGTATATATAATTTCATTTGTCATTTGAATTATTTTACATGTTTGTTAGTTCACTTATTCCAGTACTTGCTATCTTCTTAGAGCCTGCTGATTTAGACAATTAAGTAGATAACAATGTTACTGTTCCTTAGTTCTCAGTGAACCTCATTTCATTTGTTATATCAATCACAAGGAAATATTGTTGAATCTAAAAAGAGTACCTTAAATATTTTTATCTCTATATGATGGTGTTTAAGCTTTCATTATATGCTTACATTTTCTCTTTTTGTGTTCATGTTTTTAAATTTGCATAAATTTCTTTCAGTACTTTAAGAAAGGAGAGTTAGTTCAACTTGTCAGTTTATGAAGAGAATGTAGACTGTTTATATATTTTTTTCATATATTTTTTATTGTAATTAATGGAAGGGTTACATGATATTTGCCAGATAGATGGTGCATTGATTCCCATACATTGGTACCCTTTCACATGTCTTGGTCCAATGGGGACTGTTTATTTTTGTCTCTCCAAAGCCATCCTATTGTTTGTTAAAAACAATTTATTACTAATAGCACTCTATTAATTTTAACCACCTAATTATAGTAAAACAGTAGTTATGCCCTACTCTTTAATTAATTAATTAATTTGGTATTATGAAACATTATTTTTTGAAATCTAGTTTTTATGTCTCATCTATTATATGTAAAGTTTTATGACTTTTGACGCTTTTAGATTTTATCTCAAGCACTATTAGCTGTAAAGTTGTTCCTTAAAGAGTCAACCTGTCTGTGGAAGAATTCTCTCATGGTCAAATTAGTTGCCGGGTGGCTTGTAGAAGGAATTATTAATAATTAATAATTGGAAGTTTTTTTCCAATTATAAATTCTTCTATTATTCACAAAAATGGAAGCCATCCAACCATCTACAAGAGCATGGAAATTGTGTGCAGATTATTTCATGTTCATACACACACACACACACACACACACACACACACACACTTTGAAAATCCTCTTGATTTCATTTGGTTAGGAGCTCAGCTTGCTAAGTACAGTCTGAAAACAGAGTGGATCAGATTACTCCATCTGTTGCACACACACACATATTTCTATTTTAAATAGGAACTGGGGAGAAGGCTGGGGCTTTGTGCCCTCTGACAGAGCCCTGGTATTTGTGGACAACCATGACAATCAGCGAGGCCACGGGGCTGGAGGAGCATCCATCCTTACTTTCTGGGATGCCAGGTAGGAAAGAATATCTTCTACTTCCTGTGATCCTGCCTTTAGAGATGATCATACTCACTCACTTACCTTCCATCAAACATTATCTTGTAACTTTCAGACTGTATAAAGTGGCTGTTGGATTCATGCTTGCTCATCCTTATGGCTTTACACGAGTAATGTCAAGCTATCGTTGGGACAGAAACTTTCAGAATGGAAAAGTAAGTTTTACAGTTAGGAAAACATCATTCTCTGATCTCCACATTTGGTGACCACATTATGTACTGATTAGGTGTCTATTTAAGTGTCAACATAATGGTAAACATTCATTTAATAATGTAAAATTTATGAAATACCTAAATTTTAACTTTCTTATTTTCACAGAAGTAAAATGCTTATAAAACAATTAGTATTGTTTTGGGATATTATATGCAAAACATTATCACATACTTTTCATTCATTTCTTTAAATAGCCAAATAAAGTCTCTTGTTTACAGATGCATTCATTGAGGCACAAAGAGCTAGATATGTTGATTTGATTGTGAAAGAAATGATTTTGAAAAAACTGCATTACTCTACTAATCCTAAGTACAATGCTGTCATTATTTCACTGACATTGATTTGTTTATGGTGGTAAGAGGAAATAAGTATTTGGAAAGAAAATTGTAGGATAAACGCTTATTACTATTTTTAAAAACTGTCTCTAGATAGACTTAAAGATAATACTGAG
Source organism: Megascapheus bottae (assembly GCF_031878675.1). Lineage (NCBI taxonomy): Eukaryota > Metazoa > Chordata > Mammalia > Rodentia > Geomyidae > Megascapheus > Megascapheus bottae. Next base: position 14,979,122 of record NC_143514.1, read on the forward strand.
TAAGGAAATAAGAACAATGTAGAATATCCGAGTTATAATTGAAGATGCAGCAGGGACACATGTTGCAAAGGTGTCTGGGTTGATATAGTGGAAAAGAAGAGGCTAGCTAACACATGTCTATTATAGTGACAATTTTCTGTTCTCTAATTAAGGATGTCAATGACTGGATTGGGCCACCCAACAATAATGGAGCTATCAAAGAAGTCACCATTAACGCTGACACCACCTGCGGCAATGGCTGGGTCTGTGAGCATCGCTGGCGTCAAATCAGGTGGGAATGTGTACTTACTTAATGATAATTCTGGGTAGTAACCTTCCCTAGTATTTGATTTCATCTTCTGAAGTTGAAGGATGCCTCATTTATTTGTAGGAACATGGTTGCCTTTCGAAATGTTGTTGATGGCCAGCCTTTTACCAACTGGTGGGATAATGGGAGCAACCAAGTAGCTTTTGGAAGAGGAAACAGAGGATTCATTGTCTTCAACAATGATGATTGGTAAGTGGCTTCTAATAAGAATGCAACTTTATACTAATTTTTTCATTTTTTGTGTGTATCTATTGACATTTGGAATTTCGCTGAGATATTTTCTTCTACACATAATAAAAGAGGTAAGTTTTTCTACCATTTGCATTTTTGGTATGGGAAAACCAAATTACTTTCAGAACAGCAGCTTTGTATTTTACTCTGTACATTTTCATAGAAATGATTTTTTGGGGGGCCGGGAGTTTGGCCTAGTGATAGAGTGCTTGCCTAGCATGCATGAAGACCCGGGTTCGGTTCCTCCTTACCCCACATACATAGCAAAAAGCCAGAAGTGGTGCTGAGGCTCAAGTGGTAGAGCTCTAGCCTTGAGAAAGTCCAAGGACAGTGCTCAGGCCCTGAGCTCAAGCCCAGGACTGGCAAAAAAAAAAAAGAAATGATTTTTTGGTCTAGTTCAAATTATTCCTGGTGTTATAGAAATAATTTTTCTTTTTGTTGAATAGAAACAAATCCAAAACTTAATCATTATTTTCATGAAGCCAAAATAAAGCCAATTTAAAGTTAAATATATCTATATATACTATATACTTATTTATATATAATATAAATACTTTGTTTCCACTCAATTTTTTCCACTTTCATTGTTTGTTGTAAAGAGCTAGTAACTCCTATATTAAAGAACTAGTAACTCCTTAACTAACACCACAGATGATAGTTCTTTACAGTTCACAGTTGCTAGATCTTTAATATTAATATTGACCTCATAAATCTTCCAGATCTATTGTATAGCTCTGTGTGTTTGAGTTTTCTATACATTGAGTTCTCATCTGCTTGGAATTCTTCATCACAATGTTTTAGAGAGAGCCTATTCTTTTCTGTGTATTGAATTTACATAACATGTTAAACTCTGTTTTCCAGGTCATTGTCAACATCTTTGCAAACTGGCCTTCCTGCTGGGACCTATTGTGACATCATTTCTGGAGATAAAGTCAATGGCAATTGCACAGGAATCAAAATCTATGTCGGCAATGATGGCAGAGCTCAGTTTTCCATCAGCAACTCTGCTGAGGACCCATTTATTGCCATTCATGTGGAATCTAAATTATAAAATCCAAATTAATTAAATCCTTAGGAGCAATAAACTTGTGTATATCTCAATTCTTTTATTTTTGTGAAAAGTTTTCTTTTAAATGTTTATACACAGCTTCAATTCAATTCCACATATCAGCTTGTGGCTACATTTTGATGAATATAACCCTTTTGATCATTTTCACCCAAATTCTTTTCTTCATATGAATCTTTCCTACAATATTCTTCATTTGGGCTTCAGATTTCTTGACTCTATTTCTAAACTTTTACAAAATAGTTAGGGGAAAAACTAGACCTCCTGAGTAAAGGTCTAAACTTCTTGAGTAAAAATCCAGAAACACAGGTCAAAGAGAGGGAATACATAAAACTTAAAAGTTTCTGCATGGTAAAAGATATAGCTAGCAAACGCAATAGAAATATCCCAGAATGGGACAAGATTTTTCCAACCATATATCAGACAATGGACTAATATCCAAAATATACTTAGATCCCAAAAAATTAAGTCTCCAAAATCCATCCCTAAAGAAACAACAACCCAGTTAATAATTGGGCTAATCACTTATGGAGATGCTTCTTACAAAAAAACAACAAATACAGCCAATAGGCACATCTCAGGCCATAAAGAAAATGAAAATCAAAACAAGGCTGAGATTCTACCTCACCATTATTGAAATTACTATTACAAAGAAATCTGCCAAACACTAGTGACTCATGCCTGTAATCCTAGCTACACAGAAAGCTGAGACCTGGGTTCGAAGCCATCCCAGGCACAAAAGACTGTAAGACTCTTATCTCCAGTTAGCCACCAGAAAACCAGAAGTGGTATTGTGGCTCAAGTGGTAGAGCATTAACCTTGAGCTGAAGAGTTCTGCCCAGGCCCAGAGTTCAAGCCCCACCACTGACAAAAAAAAAAAAAGACCAAACAATAACAAATGCTAGTGAGTGTTCAACCCAATGGAAATCACATTCTTGCACACTATCACACTGTTGGGAATGTAAGCTTGTTGACCTGCCCTGGAAAACAGTGTTCTCAAAAAACTAAATGTAGAACTACCTATGACACAAGAATTCCACTTCTGGGCATTTATCTAAGAATACACTAAAGCCTCCAACAAAACAGTGTTTGTTGGTGTTTGTTGCAGCTTTGTTTATCATAGTACAGATATGGGATCTGCCTAATGTTCCTAAATGGAAGAATAGATCAGGAAAATTAGTCATTTATGTACAATGGAATTCAACTCATCCAACTGGATGATGGATATGATATGATATGTTACCATTCATAAAAAATATTTCAAAATATTTTGGAAAAAAATTATGTTAAGTGAAGCAAGTCAGACCTAGAGAAATACAGGTTTCATGGATTCCCTCAGGAAAGGGAGCTGGAATGTGCTTAATAACTCTATAAGTAAACAGAACTATGTACATAGCATGAGAGTGGTTATAAATGAATTAATTGAAGTAAAATAGACTCTACAGACGGTGCAAATTGTATAATCCTTTAGAACTACTAAGTCAAAATCCAACAAAATAAGTACCAGGAAAAGGGTACTCAAAGGCTCGGAGTTTGGCCCAGTGGTAGAGTGTTTGCCTAGCATACAGGAAGACCCAGGCTTGATTCCTTGATACCACATACATTCCAAAAAGCTGTAAGTGGAGTTGTGGCTCAAGTGGTAGAGCTCTAGCTTTAAGAAAAGTTTACAACTGGCAAAAAAAGGAAATGAGTGCTCAAAAACGTGGGCAGGTATGGGGGAAACAGCTTAGAAATATGAATGGGGAAGGGAGTAGAATGTAGACAAGGATGTATTGTATATGGCACAGAATGGAGGAAAAGGTAACAGCAGCAGCAACAACAAAACTCTGTTTCCTTTTCTTGGAGTTCATTTAGAAAAATATTATGTTATATGATCATATGCACATAGATATTGAGCCTTTGTGATCCTATCTTATGAATATCCTTCTTTGGTCTTACTGTATGAATATTCAGGTACCTGCATAATTTATCATAATACAGTATTTTTTTCTTTTACCAATCGATGTGTTTATTCATTGGTATATTCTAGTTACCACAATGAGGGAAACCATATAACCTACGTTATTTTTTAACTCGAGGACTTTACTGGATGTTCTTAAACTCGTCTGCCTGGCAAGAATGAAGTCTCGAATTTCTTGAGTTCAAACTCTCAGTTTGCCAAATGATTACGATGATGATAATGATGATGATATGATGACGATGAATAAAAATACTGTTCCCTGTAATTTCTGCTTTTTTCTGGTAGACATCTTCATTTTAGACTGAATAATCTGCTTGTGCTCACAAACTCTTTGTCTCAACTCACCTTTAAAGTTGACAAATGCAAATTTATTGACAAATACAAATTTATCATTTTTAACTTGTAAATGAAAATTTAATTATGCATGATGATAATTGTTACTATGAGTACTTGTTTTCATCTTCACCGAGAAGTTAAGACACCCAGCAGTTTTGCAGAGAGAATTTATAAATAAAATAAAATAAAATATTAATTACAAATAAGACTTAAATTCCAAATGTCAACTGCTAACAAGATTTTGCAAGCAAGATTGTGCTATAAACTCTAGGGATATAGTAAAATGCATTTCAAACTTATTATATCTAGTATGGCATTATTTTTCTAGTATTGTTTTGAGAACAGTTGACTTACCAAGAACATAGTGCATGAAAATTTGGACTATTTCTATGATTTAAAAATCCTGAAAAGATGACAGGGTGCTACCACCCCAATATTTGACTTTCCCACCATTGTCATCACCTAAGAAAACAAAAACAACCAAAATTAATTAAATCATATTATCCAAAATTTAGAATATTACCATCTTGTCTTTAAAAAAGTAAACTGAAATATTTTAATTATTTTGAAGATGATGGGAAAATTAGAGATCATTTGGTTTAAAAAAACAACTTTCTTCTGTTTATGTTTACCTTCTCAAGTTTCCTCAATATACTGATGTAAGAGAAAGTGTAGAAATATAACAGAGGTAGCTTCCAATTTACTTCATCAAACAATAAAGGTTTAGAAGAATGCATTTAAGAGCTTCAATGAAAGCTATACTTTAAAAAAAAAACAGGTAAGTTGAATTTTAACAGAGTTTTGAAGGCATTTTGTGTGAATTTGAACAGGTGGACAAATACACAGTGTGTTTGCTAATGTTTTCCTTGAACATAATCTTAGAACAATAAAAGTGTAGCTCACAGATGATCTGTACATACTTTTTTGAGGAAGAAGTAAATATGTTGAGAGTGCAGAGAGAGGTACAAATAGTCATTTAGACTTGAATGCAAGTAAAAATTGATTTTCCTGATTATTGCACATATACAAAATGCAACTCATTTATTTTTTGCTATTGATTTAAATAATTTTTGAGTGATAAAATTCTCATGGTAAAGAATACCATTACGCTATATTGTGGTGGCTCGCACTTGTAATCCTAACTACTTAGGAGGTTGAGATCTGAGGATCAGGCTGGAAGTCATGAGACGTATCTGTAATTAAAAAAAAAATAACCTGGGCATGTAAAAGAAATGCAATTCAAAACAACTCTAAAATCCCACTTCACTCCAATTAGAATGGCCAGGATCAAGAAATCTAATAAAAACAGATGCTGGAGGGGATGTGGCCAAGAGGAATCACTACTACACTGTTGGTGGGAGTGCAAACACATTCAATCACTATGGAAAACAGTATGGCAGTTCCTCAAAAGACTAAACATAGAACTCCCCTATAACCCAGCAATTCCACTACTACTACTTGGCATTTACCCAATCATCCAGAAACAAGAACATACTATATCCACCAGCACAACAATGTTCATTGCAGCACTATTTACCATACAAAGATATGGAACCAACTCGGATGACCCTCAGTTGATGAGTGGATCAACAAGATGTGATATTTTATACACAATGGAATTCTATGCTGCTGTCAGAAAGAATGACATTGCCCCATTTGTAAGGAAATGGAAAGACTTAGAAAAAAATCATATTAAGTGAAGTAAGCCAAACTCAATGGAACTTAGGCTCAATGGTTTCCCTCATTTTTCATAATCAGTAGAAACCTTGGGCTTTCATAGCAGAGATTTACAATAGAACAAAACCTAGATACATAAGGCCATATAGAATGATGCTAAATGAAAGGACCTCCAGGATATAGAAACAAAAGCCATATAATGAGTGATTATTATACTTAATGTACAATGTTATCTCTCATCTCTTTTGTTCTCCCTTGATTATCTCATATTGTTACAGTATTACACCTGGTTATCTGATATATTGTATACATGCTTGATTGGTTATTTGAAATTGGATAGGGAAGGCAGGAAAATAAGATGAGGGGTGGCGGGGGAGAGAGGGAAATGGGGACTAAGACATGAGAAAAGGTATCAATGTATGTGAAGTAATACACCTTTCTATCTGGTGAATATAATATAACCCTTCTATTAGTTACAATAAAAATATATGAAAAAAAAAGTAACCTGGCATGTGCTCCATAGGTAAACAAACATAGTTCAGGATTTGCAATGAACCTAAAAGTAACTTTTAAATCTGAGAGTCATTAAGATAATTCCAAAATCAGACATTTCTATGATCCAAGTATTTTCATTCTACTAAAATTCATATGTCAAACTTCAACCCTCAGAGATAATGGTATTAGGAGAGAGAGCTTGTTGAAGCAATTGGTACAGAACACTACTGTCTTAATCTAAGAAACTTAGAGAGAGATCATTAACGCCCCCCCCCACACACACACCGATACTGGAGCTTGGAATAAGTATCTCCCAAACTTGCATAAATTTTCAACCTTAAGGCAAGCACTCTATCATTTGAGCCATAGCTCTACTTCTGAATTATTTTTTTTTGGTTAATTGGAGATAAGAATTGCACAGATGTTTGAGCTGGCTTTGAAGTTTATCTTCAGATCTCTTCTTCCTGACCACCTTGGATTACAGATGTGAGCCACCAGTGTTGAGCCCTTGTAAATGTTTGATGCAGCAATTATGAAGTCACTATAGTTGGGACTTAAATTGTATGTTACCTCTGAAGAGATGGTTTTGGAAGATACAGGATATAGCTCTGGGGAATGGAGTTCTTTATGGCCTCCTTAAAGCTTAATTGATGTTTGGTACAAAACTTTAAAACAACAATAATTTGCACATTCTTTTTTCCCATATATTTTTATTGTAATTAAGAGAAGGGTTACATTGTATTCACTAGATAAAAGGTGCATTACTTCACAAATATTGATGCCCTTTCTCATGTCTTGTTCCCCATTTCCCTTCCCCCACTCCCGCCCTTCATCTTGTTTTCCCCCTTCTCTATCCTATTTCAAATAACCAAATAATCATACAGACCAAGGTGAAATACTGTAACAATATGAGATAACCAAGGGACAGCAAAAGAGATGAGAAATAACATAGAATTTTAAGGACAACAAGCACTGATTATATGGCTTTTGGTTCTATATCCTGGAGGTCCTTTCATTTAGTGTTATACTATATGGCCTTATGCATCTAGGTTTTCTTCTATTGTAAATCTCAATTTGCACATTCTTTTAGTATCACTTTACAACAATTGTACTCGTTTTGTTGGGAGAAATAATTGTGCTATTTATCGAAAACCTAGTTAAGTACCAGAAGAACCATTTGGAGGTAGGAAGCCTAGAACTCAGGTTACTGCTATAAACAAATTTGAAATTTCTCTTCCATAAAAAATAGCTCTATTGAGTGAACCTCAAAGCTCTCTGACTACACAGTGGGAAATAGAGACAGTTAAATGACTTGAGGAATTAAGGAGAGGAACATTCTTATTTACATTTTTGTATTATTAATTGCAACAATAATTGCAGCAAATATTGTTTAGAGGCACAAAAAAGCTAAGATTTCCTTGTCAGGTACAATTATGTACACAAAATTTTAAATTTATTTTACCAGAGAAAGACTACTTTCTAACAAATTCAAATGTGTCATTTGTTCCATAACTGTATAAATAATATTAAAATGCTTTGATATTGGAGATTTGGAAGATTGCATCAAGAATTCAACACTTCATTAAGGAGATGGTAGGAATTATTAGACTTTACTTCCTACTACCAACATTATGACAAAGCCTTATCCAGCTGCTCTAGAAGTGCTGCTCAAGGCAAATTGAAATCTCACAGTACTACAAGGAGGTTAAAATTATAGAGAATCAGATACAAACAGATTTGTAAAATAAGGCCATTCCTGACATAATCAGAGACATAAAGCAAAAAGCTGAATAATTGGTAAGAATTAGTATGTGTCTCAGATAAAGTATATGCCCTGCCCAATATGGAGGCCCTTGCTGATTCCCAGAGTTTTTCTCTGCATTCACTTAGAAGCTGACATACAAATTAAGGTAAATTCAGGGCCGGGAGTTTGTCCTAGTGGTTGAGTGCTTGCCTAGCATACACGAAGACCCAGGCTCCATTCCTCAGTACCACATACATAGAAAAAAAGCCAGAAGTGGTGCTGAGGCTCAAGTGGTAGAGCTCTAGCCTTGAGAAAGTCCAAGGACAATACTCAGGCCCTGAGCTCAAGCCCAGGACTGGCAAACAAACAAACAAACAAACAAACAAATTAAGGTAAATTCAAGGGATGCCTACTGATTTTGACTTCCTGTCTTCCAGAAAACTCATTGGAGTAAAATCCAAACAGGCTTATATTACTTAGCGGATTAATAGAGTGTAGTCTTTATTCTAGCAAAAGGGGATTTGGAATTTTAATATATGGCAGCATGTTTAGTTTGAGAAAAATAAATCACTTATTCTGGAGCCAGTAGATGCTCATAGAATTAAATAATCCACATTATGTATTTTACATGTTCCTGAGTCAGAAATGTCAGTCATTTCATGGCACCCAGGAAAATGCTGAAATGCTACCAATTAAGTACAGTTTTCTTACCACCCTTGTCCTAGATTTTATTGCTTTGTGATGAATATTAAGCCAGTAGAAATATTGAGTAAGGTCAAATATTGAATAAGGTCAGTGTAATGAGGAAGGTTAGAAGGGCTAGGACTTAGAAAACTCTGTTCCATGTAATTGGAACTGTGAATCATGAACAGATCAGGAAAATACATGTTCGCATTTTGTGAAGATTTTGAAGGCAAACTCTTATTGGAGAAGCTGTCAAAATTTCCAAAGGGAAACATATCTTGAATTTTTTAAGAAAAGTGCTTTAAAAATGTACTATCACGGCCAGGAGTTTGGCCTAGTGGTTAAAGTGCTTGTCTAGCATGCATGAAGACCTGGGTTTGATTCCTCAGTACCACATACATAGAAAAAAAAAGCCGGAAGTGGTGCTGAGCCTCAAGTGGTAGAGCTCTAGCCTTGAGAAAGTCCAAGGACAGTGCTCAGGCCCTGAGCTCAAACCCAGGACTGGCAAAAAAAAAAAAATGTACTATCACACAGATAATAATTTATTTATTTTAATAAATGCTATGGTAATTTAAAAAAATTAAAAAAATATTACCAATGACACTTCTTTATTCTTCAAATTGCTATTTCCTTGTAAGGGAAACTTAAAATCTTAACATCTCCTCTGCTCTCTGTTATGAAGTGGATTTTAATTAGTTGAACACAATAAAGAGAGAATAATTGCAAGGAAAATGTATGTCCTCCTTTGATATTATTATGTAGCCTTCGAAAATAAGCTTATTCATAAAAGCAGTTCAATAATACTGTAAATATTCCTTTTTGTTCTTTCTTTTTCTTTGTTGCTAGTCTTGGGGGTTGAACTCTATGTAGGAGCACTGTCCCTGAGGTCCTTTTGCTCAAGTATAGCATTCTCACCACTTGAATTGCTGGGGCCTACCGGCAGCAAATTGGGGTTCCTGAAATAGGGGCCAGGGCCTGGAAAAAATAGAAGAGAGACAAACACATGGGGTCCGGGAGGTCTGCTGCCCAGGTAAAAACTGCAGCCTTGTTTATTGTCAACTCCAGGCTTATATCCCTTCTTGAAACCAGGGAACTTCCAGCTGTTACATTCATATGGTAAATCTCAGGTCATTTAAACAGAATAAGGCCATAAAACAATAAGACAATAAAGCCATTGTCTGATGCAAATCAAGGTACAATTTGATTCCACTCTGGCTCCCAACATTGAATCACAGAGCCACTTCTGCCTTTTTCTGAGTAGCTTACTGGAATTACAAGTCTCACAGTCTTTTTCAGGCCATTGATCCATAATCCTCAGATGTTAGCCTCCTGAGTAGCTTGGATTATAGGTGTGAACCACCTTTGCCCAGCTGGAATATTCAATTTTTTTTTTTGCCAGTCCTGGGCTTGAGCTCAGGGCCTGAGCACTGTCCTTGTACTTTCTCAAGGCTAGAGCTCTACCACTTGAGCCTCAGCACCACTTCCGGCTTTTTTCTATGTATGTGGTACCAAGGAATCGAACCTGGGTCTTCATGCATGCTAGGCAAGCACTCTACCACTAGGCCAAACTCCTGGCCGAATATTCAATTTTTATCATAGCAACCAACATATGTGCTCCAGGTTGGGCATAACTGAATAGAATTTAGTCTCTCCTATATGATTGTGTAGTTCTGGATAATTTAAAACTTTTCTATACTGATTAGCTAATGCTAGGTAATAGCACCTAACTTACAGAAAAGTTGTGGGAGTAGAGTCAAATGAAAATCACTAATGAATGTGCAACAAATTATAGTAGTTATTCAGATCAAATGTTATCTTGACTGACAAGAAAAGTAATGAAATTATATAAATTCCAGTGAATACAAGCCTAATTAAATAAATATTAAAAATATAGTGACATTCAGTAGCAAGTAGATAAGTATATATTTTTCTATATCAATCTAAAATCTATCTGTCTGTCTATGTATCCATGCATCATCTTTTTTTTGTGGGTCATGGGGCATGAACAAGCCTCGGCATTGTCCCTAAGCTCTTCAGCTCAAGATTACCACCCTACCTTTGGAAAAAGCCCCTCTACCCGTTTTCTAGAGGTTAATTGGAAATAAGAGTCTTAGGAACTTTTGTGCCTTCGATGGCTTTAAACCTTGATCCTCAGATCTCAGCCTCCTTAATAGCTAGATTACAAGCATGAGCCATAGCACTTGGCTATGTATTATTTTTGTGTGTGTGCTAGTCCTGTGGCTTGAACTTTGGCCACCCTTCCTCACCCCGCCCTTTTCCTCTCTCAAGTCTGAAGCTCTACCACTTGATCCATGATCCATCTCCTCTTTTCTGGTTTTTTAGTTGTTAGAGACATGAGTTTTGAGATCTTTTCTGACCTAGTTGGCTTTGAGCTTCAATTCTCAAAGTTCAGCTTTCTGAGTATCTAAGGTTATAGTTGTGAGCCACTAGGATCTGATTGACTAGGAAAAAATGATTTTTTAATCTGTCTGTCTGTCTGTCTGTCTATCTTCCTATCTTCTTTCTAGTGGATTGAGGGTTTTGAACTCAGGACTGGAACACTGTCACTGTGATTTTTTTTTTTTTTTTGTTTAAGGCTTACAACTCTATCACTTTGCACCACAGCTCCAATTATATTTTTGTTTTTGTTTTTGTTTTCCTGGTGGTAAATCAGAGATCAGAATCACAAGTACTTCCAGCTCAGTCTGACTTCAAACTGAACCTCAGATCTCAGTTTCCTGAGTAGCTAGGATTATAGGTGTGGACCACCAGCATCTGCTGCCTAAGGGTTTTATATATTTAAGCTTTGTAAAATTCCTAGGTGAATTGAAACAGAGAGCTTAAGTTCTCATAATTCCATTTAAATGCTCCACAACCTGTCAGAGGAAGTAGTACAGCATGATTTATAATAACTTTAAGAGATTTGAAGCCTGGCTATGAATATATCTAATCACACTAAATGTGACTTTAAAATCTACTTTTTGCTCTTACCTGAAAGGTAATACAGAAGAAAGTGATTTGTCTTGATATATGATGCTAGTGTATATTCAGACATTTGATATATTTAGGTAACTGCAAAAGGGAAGAGGAAAAATCATAGAAGCTGTTGTACATAAAAACTACTCTAAAAGAAAACTGCTTTTGTTTTTGTTGTTGCTGCTGGATATTTTTATTATGTGACAGAAAAGTCAGTTGCAGTAGTTGACTGTATCTATTGAATTTTAGATAATTGTAGATCGAAACAAGCATCTGAACTTTTGGTGAGGCAGGGTTTAATGACATAATGATTGTATTATGTAACCTATGGGTTTCCTCTTAGTAACCTCAAACTTATGATTTTTCAGGTGAGGAATCAATTATTTGAAAAAAAAATTAACACATGACAAGTGGGGGTAATAAATGCAGAGCTCCAATATGAAATGCAGAGCTCCTTGTATGAAAACATACAAGGCTGAAATATTAGCATATTTAGCTACAGGGATCATTTTTAAGAAGCATAGAACCAGTGGATTTTATAAGACTTTTAAATATCTTTGACTAAAAATAGGAAAAAAATAGTGTTATTCCTGATGAGATATTTTACTGAAAATAGATGTCAGAGTTCATGAAGTTCATTCTCCCATATAAAACCAAAAATTTATCACTAAGACTTGTTGCCAAATCTTGAGAGAGGGAGGATCAATTATCTCAGAATAAATTAGTATAGTTATGAAGCTATTTATAAGTTCTCTTTTTCAAGTAAGTATTTTTATTATTTAAAGGCTTAGAGATTGGTAGTCAACTGAATTTATGAAGAACAAAAGAGTTAAATAAATTCAATTGAACTTTTGTTGTGATTCATTACAGTCATTTCAAAAAGCAAAGTTTCTCAAAGTATAAGTTTGGGAAAAGGCAGCTTTGTAACAACTTTACAAAAAGGATAAATAGATATTGCATTAGTCAAGTTTACATTACCATCTCAAAATATAAAGGCTCTGAAGTAGTCTAGATCTTGAAAAGTTTTATTATCTAACCATTTTGGAAGCTGACAAGTTCAGATGGTATGGCTCAGACCACTTTGTAATATGACATAAAGGACTATGTGAGAATATGACAGATACTCAAAAGTAAAAATACAGAGAAGCTGAGTGGGTCTGGGTTTCAGCTTTTATAATAATCCTCCCAGGAGATGCATAAGAAATGCTTAGTCCCCTTTTAGGACAAAAATGCTTTCCTGGAAACTAATTGGAGTTCAGAAGTGTGTGTGTGTGTGTGTGTGTGTGTGTGTGTGTGTGTGTGTGTACTGGTATTCTCAAAAAAGTTCATACTCTGCACATCACCTCTTCAAGGTTAGAGCAAGTTCCCCATCACCACAGAAGAGACCAAAACATGTGGATCCTTTGGGAAGAAATAATACCTAAACCATAGATGATAGAGATAGATGATGATGATGATGATGATGATGATGATGAAGACAGACATGATAGATTAGATAGATAGATAGATAGATAGATAGATAGATAGATATACAGATAAGTGATAGGTGAAAAATAATTGATGGAAGATGTATTATAGATAGATGATATATAGAAAATCAGGTAGCTACAAAACAAAAAACTAAAAGGAAAGTTATTAATGGCACGCTATATTTCCATGGGTACTACTGATGTTGTCTTTGTTTTCCCACATGCTATCATTTTTTTCTAGTAGAGAGATTGCTTTATGTTTATTTTCATTATCCTATGTATTTGCATCATCCAGAATATACTCAAGAGATAATGAAAACAGTGTCATTTCAACTGGGTAAATTTAATATGAAATATAACTAATATTAAAAGGAAGCTCATTATTGTTTTTATCATTGGGTTAATGTAGAGAGGGATTACAGTTACATTCACCAGGTAGTAGGTGCATTAATTCTCACACATTGTTACCCCTTGTCATGGTTTTTGTCACCCACCCCTCCCAAACATCTTGTTTCCCCCCTTCCCTTTCCAATATCAAATAAATAAATAAGCATATATACAATATACCAGGTAACAAAGTCAGATAAAGTAACAATATGAGACTAATCAAAAGGGCAACAAAAGAGAAGAGAAATGACATACTAAATTAAGAACAACAATCACACAAGATAAACTCTTGTTTCAGTATCCTAGAGTTCCTTTTATTTAGTCTCACCCTATATGACCTTATGTACCTAGGTTTTGAGTTATTGTAACCCTTTGCTAGGAGAGTCCTAGATATGTACTGACTATTACAAATGAGGGGAACCATTGAGCCTATATTCCTTTGGGTCTGGCTTGCTTCACTTAATATGATTTTTTTCTAAGTCTTTCCATTGCCTTACAAATGGGGCGGTATCATTCTTTCTGATAGCAGCATAGAATACCATTGTGTATAAATACCGTATCGTGTTCATTCACTCATCAACTGAGGGTCATCTAGATTGGCTCCCTATCTTTGCTATGGTAAACAGTGCTGCATTGACCATTATTGTGCTAGTGGCTTTAGTATGTCCTTGTTTCTGGATATTTGGATAAATGCCAAAGAATGGGTCATAGGGGAGTTCTATGTTTAGTCTTTTGAGGCACCATCTTAATGCTTTCCATAGTGGTTGAATGAGTTTGCACTTCCACCAACAGTGCAGTAGTGATCCCTCCTGGCCACATCCCCATCAGCATCTGTTGTTACTAATTTCTTTTTTTTCTTTAAAATTTTTTTATTGTGATTAATAAAAGGTTTACATCATATTCACCAGATAGAAGGTGCATTGTTGGGAGCCAGAGTAGAATCAAATTGTACCTTGATTTGCATCAGACCATGGCTTTATTGTCCTACTGTTTTATGGCCTTATTCTGTTTAAATTACCTGAGATTTACCATATGAATGTAACAGTTGGAAGTTCCCTGGTTTCAAGAAGGGAGAAGCTGGAGTTGAATAAAGGAGGCAGTCTTTACTTGGGCTGCAGATATCCCGGACCCGGTGTATCTGTCTCTCTTCTATTTTTTCCTAGTCCTTGCCCCCTATTTCAGGAACCCCAATCTGTGAACCCTGGTTTGCTGTCGGCTGGCCCTGGCAGTGCATAACTTCACAAACACTGATACCCTTTCTCATGACATGGTCCCCATTTCCCTCCCCTCCTCCACCCCGCTCATCTTGATTTCCCCCTTCCCTACCCAATTTCAATTAACCAATCAAGCACATCATGCTGTTCTTACTGAAGTGAGGTGGAATCTCAAATTTGTTTTGATTTGCATTTCTTTTATGGCCAGAGATGTTGAGCATTTCTTCATGTGTCTATAGGTCATTCTTATTTTTTCTTCAGAGAAGTATCTCTTTAAGTCTTTGGCCCATTTTTTAATGAAATGCTGGTTTCTTTGATGATTTGTTTTGGAGAGATTCAAATTTTTTAGCTCTCAATATATTTTAGAGATGAGGCCTTTGTCTGTTGTATGGGTAGTGAAGATCTTCTCCCATTCTGTCGGCTTTCTATTTAACTTGCTAGCTATCCCCTTTGCCATACAGAAACCCTGCAGTTTAATGCTATCCCAGTTGTCCAAACTTTCTTTAATATGCTGTGTTTCTGGGTCTTTATTAAGAAAGTTTCAGCCTGTGCCAAGGAGACCTAGTGTATCTCCTATTTCTTTTTTTAAAGTTTTCAGCGTATCTGCTTTTACCTCCAGGTCTTTGATCCATTTGGAGTTAATCCTGGTACATGGTGACAAAGAAAGATCCAACTTTAGTTTTCTGCAGGTGCTTAACCAGTTTTGCCAGCACCTCTTGTTGAAGAGGCTATTTTTCTTCCATTCTATTTTTTTTGGCTTCCTTCTCAAAGATTAGGTGGCCATAGATCTGTAGGTTGATTTCCTGGTCTTCAGTTCTATTGCATTGGTCCTTAGGCCAAGCTCCTCTGTTTACTATAGCTCTGTAATAGAGTCTAAAGTTTGATATTGATATATCTACAGCGCTGTTCTTTTTGCTAAGAATTATTTTTGATATATGGGTCTTCTATTATTCCAAATGAATTTTTGGATTGCTTCTTCCATTTCCTTAAAGAATGACATTGGGATATTGCATTGAATTTGTAGATGGCCCTTGGCAAGTTTGCCATTTTCACAATGTTAATTCTTCCAATCCAGGAGCATGAAAGGTTTAAGTTTTCATTTCCTTTACATTCTTAGTTAATTCCTAAGTACTTTATTTTCTTTGAGGCTATTGCAAAAGGAGTTGCTTTCCAGATTGCTGCCTCAATCCTCTCCTTGGTGGCTTATAGGAAGGTGGTTGATTTGTTTTTACCATTATCCTTGGACTTTCTCAAGGCCAGAGCTCTGGCACTTGAACCTCAGCATCACTTCTGGCTATTTTCTATGTGTGTCATGCCAAGGAATGAAACCTGGGTCTTCGTGCATGCTTGGCAAGTACTGTATCACTAGGCAATACTCCCGGCCCTGGAAGGTGATTGATTTTTGAAGGTTAATTTTGTACCCTGCTACCTTGCAAAAGTTTTGAATCAGCTCAAGTAACTTGGGAGAGAAGTCTATAGGGTTCCTTAAGTAGAGAATCAGGTTTCACTTCCTATTTCCCTATTTGGATCCCCTTTATGCTTGCTTCTTACCTTATTGCTCTGGTTAGGAATTCTAATACTATGTTAAAGTGGAGTGGAGAGAGTGGGCATCCTTGTCTTGTACCTGATTTTAGAGGAAATGGCTTCAACTTTTTGCCATTAAGTATAATGCTAGCTGTGGATTTGTCATACATGGCCTTTATAATACTGAGGGATATTCCATGGATTCCTAGTTTCTCCAGAGCTTTTAGCATAAAGGGGTGTTGTATCTTGTCAAATGCCTTTTCTGCATCTATTGAGATAATCATGTGATTCTTGTCCTTGCTCCTGTTGATGTGTTGAATTATATTAATTGACTTGATAATGTTGAACCAGCTTTGCCTCCCTGTGATGACTCCTGTTTGATCATAGTGTATAAGTTTTTTGGTGAGCTGCTGAAGACCATTGGTCAGTATTTTGTTGAAAAGTTTTGGATCAATATTCATCAAGGAAATGGTTCTAGAGTTCTGTTTTTTTTTTTTTTTCTTTTTTTTTTGATGAGTCCCTCTCTGGTTATGTTGGCTTCGTAGAATGAGTTTGGCAAAGAGCCTTCGCTTTCAACTTTATTGAAGAGCTTGAGGAGTGTGAGCTCTGCTTTGAAGGCCTTAAAGAATTCAGCTGTGAATCCATCAGGCTCTGGTCTTCTCTTGGATGGGAGATCTCTTATTGCCGTTTCTATTTCAGTACTTGAAATAGGTCTGTTTACTTGGATTAGGTCTTCTTGGTTCAGTTTGGATATGTTAATACTGGCTAGAAATTCATCCGTCTCTTCTAGATTCTCAAATTTTTTGGCATAAAGGTTTGAAAAGTATTCCTTATGGTGCTCTGTATCTTGGTATTTTCTGTCCGATATTTCCATTGTATTCCATGATTTGGTTTATTTGGATGTGAAGGCAGTGCACTATTAAGGAGTGTAGGGCTAATGGGTTAACCATGGTAGAAAGTGCTTTTGTGATGGTCGTACTGCCATGGTGATGGAAGTTTGAATTCTGAAGAAACATATTATAGGGGACTTTTCCATATGGCCTCTATCAAGACTGAAATTAAATTTACTGAAGACAAAGTACATTTAGTTAATACAGGCTCCCCATTCCCTTCCTGCTAGTTCTGTAAAGAAGAAACTTGCTAGAAACTGTGCACTGTAAACTGGATAGGAGCATATTGATGTGGCTGCAGCCTCCTAGAACTACTACATAGTCCCATTCATTTGCTATTTCAGGAGAAAAACTATGAGAAGACAAACCTCATTTAGGCTTGCTCTAAACCATTTAGAATACAACGAACATGTCCAATATGATAATGGAGGCCCAGACATTTTATTTTAATCATGATCTTTGTTTATAATACTTTAAAATAATTTCTTTTTTCTCTCTCATTTTTATTGTAATTAATAGAGGGGTTAGAGTGATATTAGCCAGATAGAGGGTGCATTTCTTCTCACACATTGATACCCCTTCTCATGATTTTGTCCTGTTTCCCTCTCTCCCACTCGCCTCATTTTGTTTTCCCCTTCCCTTTCCTATTTCAAATAAACAAATAAACATGCATACCATATATCAGATAACAAGGTCAGATTTCTTCTTCAATGCATACTGCCTATAGTTATATAATTCTGATTAATATTAGGCTAAGTTGATGCTGGTTATAGACAACAAGATGGTAGTTTACTATCTCACCTTAATAACTTCACTTACTTCATTAGTGTTTAGATTATTGTGTCTGAGAAATGCAAATCTGTGCTTTGGTACTTGAAATGCTGCAGAGTTAGGACAAATAGGCACACCTGTATCTCAACCATTCATCTTAAGTCTAAGACCTTTCAAATTCCTCATGTGATGCTATTATATCAATTTATGAACTTCAATCTCATTTGCTTTTTTTTTTCTTTGAAGGTACGATCCTTCCTTCTCTGCATTCAGATCTTCTTTTATACCCACATCCTGCTCTCTCCTCCTTTCTTTACAATACCAGATAATTCTCAGGAAAGAAAACTCTGAATATCTAAACACTTTGGTTGTGTTCTAGCTTTTAGAGCTTCATTATATTTGTCATGGCAGAATTAATTAAACAGGAATGTGATAGTGCAAAGTGAACTGTGCAGTGTACTAGCTGACAGCACTTTTCTGATGTTCTTCTCAACAATTAGCACTATCATAATTTGTGTTAATAATGCACTATCTTAAGTGCTCTTGATAAATTGAATGAATTTTAAATACAGGAGTGGGAAAAAGTAAGAATTGAATCACTCATGAGAATATATATGGATGGATTCAATCTTGTCATTGCAATATTAGAATGACTAAAGTAACAATTATTCAATTTCTAGTTTACAATATTGGGGATCTCATTAAATTTTAAGATAAAATATACTAAAATTGTATCTGAAATTGATCTAATGAAACAGACATTTTGTTCACATTAAAAATATTGTTTCTAATGTACAGGTTAAATTTATTTTTATCCCTTTACTAGTTTGCTGTGTCTTCTTCTCCATCCATTGCCCCTTCTTTGAAAGAAAATCGTTTTCTCCAAATAATTTACTCCTAAAATTTATTTACTTTTGCACCTTTTTACCCAGTGCTGGGCTTGAATTCAGAGCCTGAATGCTGTCTTTAACTATTTTGCTCAAGGATGGTATGCTACCATTTGAGCCATAGCTCTGTTTATAGATTTTTAGTAGTTAAATGTGAGTGAGAGTCTCACAAATTTTACTGCTTGGACTGGCTTATCCTTAGATCTCAGCTTCCTGACTAGTTTGGATTACAGTTGTGAGCCTATGGCACAAACTTCACCATTTATTCTTACAAGTTAAAATGTGAAACTAGGGTTCATGTGTAGCTTATCAATATATATTTATTGATACTGTTCATAAAAGTCTCTCACATATTCTTCACATGTTGTAAGTTTACTGATTATTTTTCAACAACTGCATTGAATTATTTAGAGTGGCTTTCATTTTCCATAAGAAGATTTGCAGTTAATTAATAACTTTTAATTATATGAGCTATTTAATATATACTTATAAAGTAAAATAGAATTCATCCTAGTAGTTTGGCAATGCAAGCTGCTAGTAAAGAAAACCTTCGCTTCATAGTAGTAAAGAGTATGTTGTCAGTCAGAAAGTAGGAGCAGAAGATGAAGTTGTTATTAGCATACATTAGTCTCAGAAGAGATATTACACTGTGATATTTCAAAACTTGTACACAAAATACCCCAATCCACTTCACTCTCTATCACTCTACTCCAGGCTACTCCATGAATGAATTTCAACATGTCATTCTGTTTTCACATCTATAACGAAACACTTTGAGTATATTTATACTTATTCATCCCCTTTCTCTCTTTTTTTTTCAGGATCATGCTTTATCCACCTCTTGCATTTGAATCTGTTATTTACTTTTTAAAAAGTGTGTGGATAGATATACTAATTCCCAATCATTTTGTTGAGGGACTCAAAACTAATATGCTGTTTATGTTTGAGCAAGAATTTATCACTAAATTATCCACCCCAATTTCATTTTATGAGTAAAATTGCTTTCTGGGATGGATACATGAGCAGCAATATGAACAGAGAGTGGCGTAATGGACAGATTTCAAGGTCTGTTAAACTCTCCTGCACATTAACATCAAATTCATCATTCACATCTGCCAATTTTGACTGGTTAAATTTTGGTGTTATTTGTAGTATGTATTGTTTTAAAATTTATATTGCATATATATCATATCTTTTGGGGGTAGTATTGAAGTTTGAATTCAGAGCCTTATGCCTAATAGGCAAGCACTCTACCTCTTTAGCCACACTCCTAAATATTTGTCTACTTCTTTTTTTTTCTTTTTCTTTTGTTAGTTGTGGGGCTTGAACTCTGGGTCTGGGTGTTGTCCTTGAGCTCTTCAGCTCAAGGCTACCACCCTACCCTTTGAATCACAGGGCCACTTCCATTTTTCTGGTGATTAATTGGAGGTAAGAGTCTCATGAACTTCTAAGTGCCTGGGCTGGCTTTGACCCACAATCCTCAGATCTCAGCCTTCCGAGTAGGAGGATCGCAGGCATGAGCCACTGTGCCAGGCTTGTTTACTTCTTTTGTTGAATTGTAGTTTAATTTCAAAATTCTGAAGTTTGTACATTGCCTGTTTATGTTTGAAACATGTGGAATGCTGTCTGATATAATGAAGAAATAAGTTAAAAAGTCAACGAATAATGGAGAACTCTGAAATGAATTAATTATACTATACCTAATATTTCTTCAGTTCTAGTTCTTCACCATATTCATATGTTTTTTTTCAGTTCCAATTCTTCACCCTATTCATTAATTTGCAATATCTTGCACTATCAAGAGAAACAGTGGCTCATATAAATATCTAGAGGAAAATATCCTCTTTTCTTAATGAGTATTCTTTTAAATCTCTCTCATTTCTACTTAATGTAGCCTAAAGGAAAAAAATATTTCTTTTTAATTTTCCTTTATAAAATACTACAGCATATAGAGAAGTAGTTGGTATTTAATAGTCATTAGAGGAAAATGTGTTCCTAGATTATTTAAAATTATGATCTTGGATGAATTGTAAGACAACCCAATATAAGACAAAGTCATTTTCTCTCTATGTAAGAGAATCATTTAAAAGATGTAATACAATTTTCTTCAAAGCATATGATAGCTGAATATTTCTATTTCCAACATAATGAAAGGATTTCAAGAATATTGAATTATACTGACACTAAGACTGTTGATGGAAAAACAACATTGAATTCAAAGAATCTTTCTGTTTTTAGGCGTATACAAGATCACAGAGAACAAGATTCTTCATTTTTGAGTACCTTAAACATTAAGGAAAAAATTAAAAGGACTATTTTTTTATTTTCCTATCCTTTTACTCTTAAAATCAGAGGCATTATAGGGCTGAAGAACAGAACATTATCAGCCAGAATTTCATCAAAACAACCTGTATATAAGAAGCCAAAATAAATTTTCTATTTTTTAAATGTTATGATGGGCATTTGGGTTTGTCACATTTTTCATCTTTGTAAAAAAAATGCCTGAGAGCATCCATTTGAGAGGGAGGTTTTGTACTGGATCCCTGTTTCAGAGGTTTCAATTCATATTTACTTGTCTCTTTTTTCAGAGTCATGAAGAAGCAAAACAAAATGGCAAAAACAGGGTGGTAAAACAATATCACTACCCGAGCTAATCCCAGCGACTTGGGAGACTAAGATTGGAGGATCATGGTTCAAAGCTAGCCTGGGCAGGAAAGAGTATAAAAAACTTATCTCCACTTCACCATCCAAAAAATAAAAATCCAGAAGTGGAGGGGAGACTCAAGTGGTGGAGAGCTAGCCTTCAGTGAAATGTTCAGTAGCCAGGTCTAGACTTTAAGCCCCAGGACCAGCACACATACACGCACACACACACACACACATACACACACACACACACACACACACACACACACACTAATAAATTTTTAAAAAATGCTCAACTAATGGTAGCTAGGAAGAAATGGGATGGGAGAGAGATAAGAATACAACTTTCCACAGTTGACTTTTTTTTTGTCTTTTATAGCTTTTTTTCCCCCCTGAGCTGAGGACGAAACTCAGTGCCTTGCTCTTGCCAGGCAAGTTCTTCTGCTGAGCTAAATTCCCAAACCCTACAACTTTCCACAGTATAGCTCTTGTGACCAACTTTCTTCCAAGATGCTTTATCTGCTACTGTCTGTGACCTTTGCAAAATATTTGCATCTTTAGCCTCTGGACTGAAAAAAATTAAGACAAGAAAGAATATTAAATAATCTGAAGAAATGAATTCTGCAACCAGCCTGTGCTAAAACTATTTGTGATATTCTAAGTAAAGAATTGTGAGAAAATGGCTATGTTTTCATTCTCCATGTTTCCTTCCTAGTTGGAGATTGATAGGGTGAAAAATCCACCTCTATTTAGGATAGTAATTAACTGGATAAAACTTTATATTGTTAGCATGGTTCTGTCAGTCTTTCTACTTGATTATGAATTTTCAAGAGCAGTTTGCAAAGCCAAGGACCACCTTTTAAAAATTTCTATGAAGCTGTAGGAAAAAATATTATAATATAGTGGTTGCTTCAGAATTTTGATACCCAACCCGCAGACCTATGGCCACCTGATCTTTGAGAAGGGAGCCAAAAAAATAGAATGGAAGAAAGACAGCCTCTTCAACAAGTGATGCTGGCAGAACTGGTTAAGCACCTGCAGAAAACTAAAGTTGGATCCTTCTTTGTCACCATGTACCAGGATTATCTCCAAATGGATCAAAGACCTGGAGGTAAAAGAAGATACACTGAAAACTTTAAAAGAAGGAATAGGAGATACATGAGGTCGCCTTGGCACAGGTTAGAACTGTCTTAATAAGGACCTAGAAACACAACAAATCAAAGAATGTCTGGATAAGTGGGGCTACATTAAACTGCAGAGCTTCTGTATGGCAAAGGACATAGCTAGCAAGTTAAATAGAAAGCCCACAGAGTGGGAGAAGATCTTCACTAACCATACAACAGACAAAAGCCTCATATCTAAAATACATTGAATCTCTCTAAAACAAATTATCAAAGAAACCAGCATTTCATTAAAAGATGGGCCAAAGTCTTAAAGAGAGACTTCTCTGAAAAAGAAATAAGAATGGCCTATATACACATGAAGAAATGCTTGACATCTCTGGCCATAAAAGAATTGCAAGTCCGAAAGAGGCTGGAGCTGCTGATTTTGTGGGACATGACTGTAAAAGAAGGCTTAAACCCAAGGACTTGATGCCAAGGCAGAGAACTTCTAAAGCATTATTCCAAGTAGTATCAGTAGAAGAATACATTTGAGATTAACTCTTGTCTTCAAAACTGAAAGCAGCCTATGATTGTGATGACTATGGGTTAGAGATGTGGCCTACAAAACAGACATCTCTGAAAGAAATGCCCATCACTCATTAAACTACTATTACTATTAGAAGAGATCCTGAATGGAGTGAATTTGGGAGTTTAGACATAAGACCAATCCTTAAATCTAACCTCCACACAGTGTTCCCACAGGAGAAGAATCTTACCAATGTGTTACAGAGATCTGACAGACATCAAAGCAAAGCAATTCTCGGAGAACCTACCCAGGGAAGAAATCTTGCAAATATAGTAACTGTAGGAAGGCCTTTCATTTCCAGTCAGAATTGAAGCCTCATCAAGAGATGTCACTCTTGAGAAAAGCCCCACAAATGTTTTGACTTTATTTCATCCCTTAGTAGACATCAGAGAATTCACACCACAGAAAAGCCTCATGGTTACAGTGAATATGGGAGACCATTCAGCCAATGTTCATTTCTTGTTTTCCACTATAGTTTCTATACTGGTGAAAGCCCTACAAAAGTAATGAATGTGGACATGCTTTTGACCATACTTCTTCCCTCATTAAATATTAGAGAACTCCTACTGGAGAAAAGTCCTATGAAGGTCATGAATTTGGAAGAACTCTCAGTCAGAGTTCACCTCTCATTGTACATTATAGATTTCATACTGGAGAGAACCCTACAAGTGTAATAAATGTGGGAGCACCTTTAGCCAGAGTTCATATCTTACTCAACATTATATATTTCATACTGGAGAGAAATGCTACAAATGTAACAAATGTGAAAGGACCTTTGCTCATACTGCAACCCTTATTAAGCATGAGAAAAGTCATGCTGGGAAAAACCCTATGCCTTTAGTAAATATTGGAGAGCTTTCAGTAGGAGTATACCTATCACCAAACCTCAGAGATTCTACTGGAGTGAGATAGTAGAAGGATAATTTATGTTGGAAGACTTGGAGTTGTGGATACATCTTGGTTCAAATTACAGTACATACTAAAGAGATGCTCTTTTAGTCACACTCCTTTCTATCAAACATTGGAGAAGCCATATTACTGAGAAGCCATGCACATGTCATGGTTGTAGAAAACATTCAAGCAGAAGTCATACATTCAACATAAGTTTATTGCCTTATCACTGGCATGAATATAGTATAAGCTTATTCTATTCAAATCTGTCCTTAACAACACAAACCAGACAACTCATCCTGGAGAGAATTCTGTAAGTATGAAAGCACCTTCCTTTAGTAAATGTCAGGAACATATTCTAGAAGAAATCTTATGAAAACTGTAAATGTGGAAGGCCTTCAGTCAGAGCCCACTCCCTAGAGAGATCATACTTGAGAAAAGCCCTGTAAATATGGTGGATATGGAGCCTTCAGCCACATCTCATCCCCTTATAAATACCAGAGAACTTCTACTAGTTAGAATCTGAGAAATTATTGAATGTGGGAAAGTCTTGCATACATTCTACTCTTGCATATCAGAGAGTGTATATGACAGAAATTCTTCAAATTTGGTAAAACCAAAAAAAAACCTCTGTAAATCTTCATCTCAGAAATTTTTAGAGCTTAAATAAAGGTAAGGAAGTTCCTTTCAAACTTGGTATTCATTTTTTAGAAAAAAGGTTAAAAGGAACTGAACTGAGAAGTCACTTTGATGATTTTCTATTTGGTAGGGCCTTTCGTATAACTGAACTCATTCTCTGACTTACCATCCTGTTACTCCTGTCATAGGGTGTTATTGCTGAGAAAGAAGGGTGGGGGCCACCAACAATCTAACCATAATTTATTTGTTATGCTGGGGACCTGTTCAAGGGCCCCATTAATGCTAAGCAAGTGCCTTTTATCTGTGTTAGCCTTCCCAGCCGTATTTTAAAGCTAAAGAAACTGATCTTCAGAAAGTGCCATGCCTGATACCTGCCTAGGCTGGGCCTTCTCTGTCATATTTCTAGCTAGAAGTTTGGGGATGGAGAGTCAGAATTCCTTCCCTATACAATGCCCTCATGAACGTATTTCTCTCTAGCATGTTACTTTTTTTTTTTTAAATCATGGAGCAGTGAACATAAGAGAAAAAAGTCCCCCAATTTTCATGCTATTGTATTACAATTTGTGAAATAAAATCTTTAAAGTTACTAAAATATAGATATTATTTAAAAGATAAAACCTTCAAAAACATTATTCTCAATGAGATAAGACAATATGAGTGACCATGTTATATAGTTAGAGTTATAAGAAATATCCAGAAGAGACCAATCCTCAGGTACCCTCATAGTGGCAAGTGAGAATGGCCACAGACGTCCTATGGGGGAAAATGTTACACAACTGTTTCTTGTTAATATTAAACGGTTTGGCAACTTTCAAATAAAAAAGAAATGCAAATCAAAACAACTTTGAGATTCCACTTCACTCCAGTTAGAATGGCCATGATCAAGAAATCTAATAACAACAGATGCTGGCAGGATTATGGCCAGGGGGGATCACTACTACACTGTTGATAAGAGTATAAACTCATTCAACCACTATGGAAAGCAGTAAGGTGGTTCCTCAAATAACTAAATGTAGAGCTCCCCTATGACCCAGCAATTCCACTTCTTGGCATTTACCCAAATGTCCAGAAACAAGGACCTACTAAAGCCAGCAGCACAATGGTGTTTATTGTAGCTCTTTTTACCATATCAAAGATATGGAACCAATCCAGATTCCCATCAGTAGATGACTGGATCAAGAAGATGTTATACTTATACACAGTGAAATTCTATGCTACCATCAGAAGGAATGACATCGCTCCATTTGTAAGGAAATGGAAAGACTTGGAAAAAAAATCATACTAAAGTGAATTAATCCAGACCCAAAGGAACATAGGCTCAAACGTTTCCTTCAATTGTAATAATTAGTACACATCTAGGAATATCCTAGCAGAGGATTACAATATCTCAAAACCTAGATACATAAGTTCATGTATGATGAGGCTAAATGAAAGGATCTGCAGGATATGGAAACAAGAGCATTATCTGTGTGATTTTGTTCTTTTTTTTTTTTTTTTTGCCAGTCCTGGGCTTGAGCTCAGGGCCTAAGCACTGTCCTTGGACTTTCTCAAGGCTAGAGCTCTACCACTTGAGCCTCAGCACCACTTCTGGCTTTTTTTTTTAATGTATGTGGTACCGAGGAATCGAACCCGGGTCTTCATGCATGCAAGGCAAGCACTTTAACCACTAGGCCAAACTCCCGGCCCCTGTGATTTTGTTCTTAATGTTCTATGTTGTTTCTCTTCTCTTTTGTTGCCCTTTGGTTAATCTCATATTGTTACTGTATCTGACTTTATTACCTGGTATGTTGTATATACTTTTATTTGTTTATTTGAAATAGAAAATGGAATGGACGAAAACAAGATGATTGGGAGAGGGGAGGGAAATGGAGACAAAAACATGAGAATGGGTATAAATGTGTGAGAAGTAATGCACCTACCACCCGGTGAATATAACTGTAACCCCTCTTCTACACATTACAATAAAAATATTGATACATTGCTCTTATTTTTCATAAGTTAAAGTTGATATTTTAGTGTGTAACAAGTAATTTTCAAGTGTCATAAAGACAAAAATCATAGTATTATTCTCTTCACTTTTTTAATGTTCCAGGTCAATGGAACTATGAATCTGAGAAAGTGAAGCAGAATTACATTTAAATATCTGTCACAAGGTGGCACTGATGTTTCAAATATGAGGCTATGCCAATGTTTTTCTTGTTGAAGGATAATTATTGAAAATGTCAAAATCTTTTGTGAAACTATCATAGTACCTTAAGCATCTTATATTTCAGATCAATATACACCAAGAAGGAGTCACAATTAGTACTATCTACTGGTTATAATTTCATAGGGTTTTTGTTTTCTCTTCCACCAAGGTCTGTGAATTTGTCAGTATGAAGCAAGCAACTGCATTGAGATATCCTAATCCAGTCTAAAACTCTTAAAGTTTAGGGGGAATAATCAGTCAGAACTATATCATGTCATTATACTTCTATTTTTTACTGTCATTTAGTTATTGATGTGCTCAGAGAACTATTCATTTCTTATTACACCTTGTCATTATTGGTTATGAAAACCAACTTATGTCTGCTAACTAGTCATCAGATGAGGATTCATGTTTACTTTAAAGATAAAGGGGATAAGATTCTGATTCAACCTTTTGGGAAGAAAGGAGGATCATGTAAGTTATTACCAAAGTATGCCTCATATATATAAATTTGAAATGAAAACTGAATATAATAAGATCACATGTTCATATTCCTTGCAATAAATATTTTTGAATTTTAATTTTATCATGGTGGGCTCTATAACTACAATTGTAGCTTATAATAGACATTTTTAAATTTTACACACTAAGAGAATCCTCCGGATAAAGTTTCTGAGCTTTGGAAGTTGGGAGGTAGTACTTATTACAGAGAGTAATAAAAATAAAGTTTGCCAAAGGCAAACAGTCACCTTCATGGGTATAAAAATGAAATAAAATAAAAACTGAAAGCAACCTTCCTGTTAAGAACACATATAGAATTAATATAAAAAATATTGTATGTGGGGCCTCCCAGCTAAATAACACTCTGAAAATTGTGTGTTCTCAAGGAATAATTAATTAAGCCCCCAAATCCTGAACGAACCTGCTTGCCATAGATGTGTTTATGTAATTAAATCCAACACAAAATTTGTTGGTGCTATCATTTGTAGAAAGGATGCCAAAATCTAACCAGTGTATCTTTTTCAGTTAATCTGCAAAGGAGCTAGTGCCTTGAATATTAAATTAGTTACTTAGAAATTAGTAGAACAAAGAAAAGAACAAAATGAGGACTAAATGTTTCTACACTGAAAGGGAAAGCAAGCTCCCAAATCTTGAGATTACTTCTGATATCCTCTAGCTAGAGAGTCTGCCCTTGAATCAGCTTTACTTTCCAATATGTTTTCTGTCTCCCTCACATGGCTGTAAACTCCACAGGAACAGAATTCCTTCATGTTTTAAGCACACAATAGAAGTAAGTGGATGAAGTCTCATACCATGTTCTTTCTTGCAGTTGTTCTTTCTTACTTTTCTATAAAAATAAACAATCTAGAATAGATATAAATTTTGAGAAGTGTTATTAGATGATGTGTGAAACCTTGACTGTGCTATTTTCCAATATAAAGCTTATTTACAACATAGAACATGTGAAACCACATTCAATTTGAAGAAACTTTCAGAATGTTTGGGCTGTGGATACCAATAGGACTTATTGAGTAGAATTTACTTGGTGTATTTTCGGTCAAATTTCAGTGTAAACACACTAAAACTGATTCTTTTTATTAAGTGAGATGATGATTTATTTCATGGCACTGGAGACTGGACTTGATGGTCTCATGGTGGCTGGATAGCTGCTGTACCGCCCAAGCCTTCGCTTACAACAAATAGAGCCAGCAATTGTCTTTAGTTTGTTTGCTGGTATTAGGATTAAGGGAAACTCAAGTCCTAGCACTTACTAGGTTGGTAATCTTCTGTTTAATCTATATTTCCAGTCAAGACAATATTATTTTTAGTATCTACACATGAACTTGAGATGATCAATTCAAACTTCTTATATGGGAATGCGAGGCTGAATGTTACAGCCAGTGCTAGTAGAGACAAGTGTGAAAGTTATGTACTCAGACAAAGGTTTCTGTCTTGGGCATGACTTAAGTAAGGCTGCCAACCTTTTTCTCTGTCTGATTCCATGGAGAGAGTTGGAAAATATAAGCTACAATCGTTCACTACATTTTAAGATTATGTCTGCAAATTTCATAGTTTGGTTAATAAGGTATTAAGGGTTTTTGAATTAGGATAATTTTCTGAATTTTCCATTATGTGAATATGATTCTGTAGATTTTGGCTTGCGTCCATGGCTTTATATACATTAGATACAGGGCTTGTAATGATCATCTTGACAAATCAGTCTAACCATCATCCAATCACTAATTCACATTTTAATTCACCATTCACCTGTTATAGGCCCAGTACTGTGTCATGAGCCTTAGAAATAGTCATAGCAAGACAAATGTAGAATATAAGCCAATAAACAAGTAAGTATATAGAAGTAAGTGGAATGAGGGATATCGGCAAATAATTCTAAGA
The DNA here is from genome assembly GCF_031878675.1 of Megascapheus bottae. Classification (NCBI taxonomy): domain Eukaryota; kingdom Metazoa; phylum Chordata; class Mammalia; order Rodentia; family Geomyidae; genus Megascapheus; species Megascapheus bottae. The sequence continues at coordinate 15,008,193 of NC_143514.1, forward strand.
CAGTTATGGATGCCATATAATTGAGCTTCAATTCAATAGAAATTTTGTTAAGAATAGCTTTACAGCTGAGTAATATTCAACAAGTGGACAAGATAAATAGAAGAGAGCAGATGAGGTATGAAAAAAAACCCTAAATATATTTATAAACTTTATCTCCATATTGTCATGATGTTTTGTGCATACCTATAATATGGTCATTTTTTTTTGGCCAGTCTTGGGCCTTGAACTCAGGGCCTGAGCACTGTCCTTGGAATTTCTCAGGACTAGAGCTCTACCACTTGAGACACACACCATTTCTAGCTGTCCTGTGTATGTGATACCAAAGAATTTGAACCTGTGGCCCTGTGCATGCTAGACAAGCACTCCACCATTAGGCCATGCTCCCAGCCCCAAAACAAGCTTTTTTTTTTTTTTGCCAGTCCTGGGCTTAAGTTCAGGGTCTCAGCACTGTCCTAGGACTTTATTTTGCTCAAGGCTAGCACTCTACCACTTGAGCCTCAGTGCTGCCTCTTCTAGCTATTTTTCTATGTATGCGGTACTGAGGAATCAAACCTGGGTCTTCCTGCCTGCTATGCAAGCACTCTACCACTAGGCCAAACTTCCAGCCCCCCCCAATACAAGTTTTTGTAATTTAAAATATCAAGATTTTGAACCAGAATATTTCTGAAAAATACTCAAACAATAATGGTTAACATCTGCCTCTTTCACTTACTGCATGAAAAAAAGATAATTCTCTTGAAGTATTTTTTATTTCATTAGATAAAACTTCAGCACACTGGCTAGGAGTTATTCAGTGCTTTTTTAGTTATAGCAAATTTTTTAAATTAATATGGTAGCTGTTTTTCTTTTATTTTAAGTTAAGCATCATAACAAATATTTCCACCAGTTTTTTTGTATTTTATTTTATGTTATTTTTAATATATTTTATTGTAATTAATAGAAGGGATACAGGATATTTGCAAGATAGAAGTGCATTAATTCACATACACTGATACCCTTTCACATGTCTTGGTCCCCATTTCCCTTCCCCCCATCCCTCATTTTGTTTTCCCCCCTTCCCTATCCAATTTCAAATAACCAAGTACAAATATATCCAATATCAGGTAACAAAGTGAGATACTGTAACAATACCAGATAACCAACGGAAAGCAAAAGAGATGAGAGATAACATAGTACCTTAAGGACAACAATCATTCATTATGTGGCTTATGTTTCTATATCCTGAAAATCCTTTCATTTAGCATCATACTATATGGCCTTTTGTATCAAGGTTTTGCTCTATTGCAAATCTCTGCTAGGAGAGCCCAAGGTTTCTACTGATTATGACAAATGAGGGAAACCATTGAGCCTAAGTTCCTTTGAGTCTAGCTTACTTCACATAATATGATTTTTTCTAAGCCTTTCCATTTCCTAACAAATGGTGTGATGTCATTCTTTCTTTTTTTTGTATTCATTTATTTATTTATTTTTTTATTGTAATTAGTAAAAGGGTTACATGATATTTGCCAGATAGAAGGTGCATTAATTCACATACATTGATACCCTTTCACATGTCTTGGTACCCATTTCCCTACCCCCACAACCCCCAACCGTCTTGGTTTTCCCCCCTTCCCTATCAAATTTCAAATATCCAAATACAAATAAATTCAATATATCAGATAACAAAGTGAGATATTATACCAATATGAGATAACCAAGGGACAGCAAAGGAGATGAGAGACAACATAGTACATTAAGGACAACAATCATTCATTATATGGCTTTTGTTTCAATATCCTGGAGGTCCTTTCAATTAGCTTCACATTATAGGGCCTTATGTATCAAGATTTTGCTTTATTGCAGAGCCCAAGGTTTCTACTGATTATGACAAATGAGGGAAACCATTGAGCCTAAGTTCCTTTGAGTCTGGCTTACTTCACTTAATATGAACTTTTCTAAGTCTTTCCATTTCCTAACACATGGGGCGATGTCATTCTTTCTGACAGCAGCATAGAATTCCATTGTGTACAAATACCACAACTTGTTGATCCACTCATCAACTGAGGGACATCTAGGTTGGTTCCATATCTTTGCTATGGTGAATAGTGCTGCAATGAACATGGTTGTGCTAGTGGATTTAGTATGTCCTTGTTTCTGGATGGTTGGGTAAATGCCAAGTAGTGGAATTGCTGGGTCATAGGGGAGTTCTATGTTTAGCCTTTTGAGGCACTGCCACACTGCTTTCCATAGTGGTTGAATGAGTTTGCACTCCCACCAACAGTGTAGTAGTGATCCCTCCTGGCCACATCCCCTCCAGCATCTGTTGTTATTCGTTTTCCTGATCCTGGCCATTCTAACTGGAGTGAGGTTGAATCTTAGAGTTGTTTTGATTTGCATTTCTTTTATGACCAGAGATGTTGCGCATTTCTTCATGTGTCTATAGGCCATTTTTGTTTCTTCTTCAGAGAAAACTCTCTTTAAGTCTTTGGCCCATTTTTTAATGGGATGGTTGTTACTTTGGAGGTTAGTTTTGGAGTGATTCAATTTTTTGAGTTGTTGATATATTTTAGATATGAGGCCTTTGTCCATTGTTTGGTTGGTGAAGAACTTCTCCCACTCTGTAGGCTTCCTGATTAGTTTACTAGCTATGTCCTTTGCCATACAAAAGCTCTGCAGTTTAATGCAGTCCCACTTATCCAGCCTTTCTCTGATTTGTTGTAATTCTTGGTCCGTATTAAGAAAGTTGCGACCTGAGCCAAGGAGGCCTAGTGTATCTCCTATTCCTTCCTGTAAAGTTTTCAGTGTGTCAGCTTTTACCTCCAGGTCTTGGACCCCTTTGGAGTTAATTCTAGTGCAAAGTGACAAAGAAGGATCCAGCTTTATTTTTCTGCAGGTGCTTAACCAGTTCTGCCAGCACAACTTGTTGAAGAGGCTGTCTTTCTTCCATTCTATTTTTTGGCTCCCTTGTCAAAGATTAGGTGGCCATAGGTCTGTGGTTTAATATCTGGGTCCTCAGTTCTATTCCATTGGTCTTCAGGCCTGTTCCTGTGCCAGTACCAAGCTGTTTTGATAATTATTGCTCTGTAATAGAGTCTGAAGTTTGGAATTGAAATTCCTCCAGCGCTGTTCTTTCTGCTAAGGAGTGTTTTTGCTATACGGGGTCTTTAATTATTCCATATGAAATTTTGGATTGCCTCTTCTATTTCTTTAAAGAATGACATTGGGATATTGATGGGTATTGCATTGAATTTGTAGATAGCTCTTGGCAAGATTGTCATTTTCACAATGTTGATTCTTCCAATCCAGGAGCATGGGAGGTTTTTCCATTTCCTTAGTTCTGCTTTAATTTCCTTTTTTAGGGTTTTAAAGTTTTCGTCAAAAAGGTCCTTTACTTTCTTAGTTAAGCTAATTCCTAGGTACTTTATTTTCTTTGAGGCTATTGTGAAAGGAGTTTCTTTCCTGATTATTGCCTCGTTCCTCTCACTGTTGGCATAAAGGAAGGCAGTTGATTTTTGAAGGTTGATTTTATAGCCTGCTACTCTTCCAAAGCTTTGAATCAGCTCAAGGAGCTTGGGAGTAGAGTCTATAGGATTGTTTAAATAGAGAATCATGTCATCTGCAAAGAGGGATAGTTTTATTTCCTCTTTCCCTACTTGGATCCCCTTTATGATTGCTTCTTGCCTTATTGCACTGGCTAGGAATTCTAGTACTATGTTAAAGAGGAATGGAGAGAGTGGGCATCCTTGTCTCATTCCTGATTTTAGAGGGAATGGCTTTAGATTTTCACCATTAGTGTAATACTGGCAGTAGGTTTCTCATACACAGCCTTTATTACATTGAGGAATGTTCCATGGATTCCTAGTTTCTCCAGAGCTTTTAACATAAAGGGGTGTTGGATCTTGTCAAATGCCTTTTCCGTGTCTATTGAGACAATCATGTGATTTTTGTCCTTGCTCCTGTTGATGTGTTGAATTATATTAATTGATTTGCGTATGTTGAACCAGCTTTGCCTCCCTGTGATGAATCCAGTTTGATCATAGTGTATAATTTTTTTGATGTGTTGTTATAGATGGTTGGCCAGTATTTTGTTGAGAAGTTTAGCATCGATGTTCATCAAAGATATAGGTCTATAGTTCTCTTTCTTTGATGAATCTCTGTCTGGTTTGGGAATGAGGGTTACATTGGCTTCATAGAATGAGTTTGGTAAGGAACCTTCATTTTCAATTGCGTTGAAGAGCTTGAGGAGTATTGGTGTGAGCTCTGCTTTGAAGACCTTGTAGAATTCAGCTGTGAATCCATCTTGCCCTGGGCTTTTCTTTGGTGGAAGTTCTCTAATTGCCATTTCTATTTCAGAGCTTGAAATAGGCCTGTTGAGTTGGCTTAGTTCTTCTTGGTTCAGTGTGGGTATGTTAATATTGGCTAGGAATTCATCCATTTCATCTAGATTCTCAAATTTGTTGGCATAAAGGTTTGAGAAGTATTTCCTCATGATATTCTGGATCTTGGTAATTTCTGTCGTGATATTACCATTTTCATCTGCGATTTTGTTTATTTCAATATGCTCTCTTCTTTTTTTGGTAAGATTTGCTAAGGGCTTGTCAATTTTGTTAATTCTTTCAATGAACCAACTCCTTGTTTTGTTGATTCTTTCTATAGTTTTTTTGGATTCCAAATCATTTAATTCTGCTGTGATTTTAATTATTTGCTTTCTTCTACTGGGGTTTGGGTTGGTTTGTTGCTCTTTTTCCAGGAGCTTAAGGTGACACATTAACTTGTTGGTTTGCAATTTTTCCAACTTGTTGTTGTAGGCACTCAGCGCTATAAATTTTCCTCTGAGTACTGCCTTTGCTGTGTCCCAAAGGAGTTGGTAATTTGTGTGCTCCTTACTGTTAAATTTCATAAACTGTTGAATTTCTGTTCTGATCTCTTCGATGACCCATTGGTGATTCAACAATGTGTTGTTCAGTCTCCATGAGTTACAGGGTTTTCGTTGGTGGAGATGTGTGTTCAGTTCCAGTTTGATGCCTTTGTGGTCTGAGAGTGTGCATGGAATAATTTCAGTGTTTCTGAATCTGTCCAGGTTTGTTTTATGGCCTAAGATGTGATCTATTTTGGAAAATGTTCCATGTGCTGCTGAGAAAAACGTATATTCTGTTGTTTCTGGGTGGAATATTCTGCAGATGTCTGTTAGATCTAGTTGGTCTATATAGTTGTTCAGTTCTAAGGTTTCTCTGTTGAGTTTTTGCCTTGTTGATCTGTCCATAGGTGAGAGTGGTGTGTTAAAGTCACTGACAATCACTGTATTTCAATCTATGTATGGTTTCAGTGTAAGTAAAGTTTGCTTGATGAAGTTTGAAGCTCCGGGATTGGGTGTGTAAATATTTAGGATCATTATGTCTTCCTGGCGGAAAGATCCCTTTAGTAGTATGTAGTAACCTTCTTTGTCTTTTCTTACTAATTTTGGTTTGAAGTCTATTTTATCTGATATGAGGATGGCAACTCCAGCCTGTTTATGGGGGCCGTTAGCTTGATAGAGTTTATTCCAACTTCTCACTTTCAAAAGATGATTGTTTTTTTGGGTAAGATGTGTCTCTTGAATACAGCAGAATGATGGCTCTTGGTTTTTGATCCAACTAGACAGCCTATGCCGTTTAATTGGAGAGTTAAGTCCATTGATATTGAGAGTTGGGATTGAGAGATATTTATTAGGCCCTACCATTTTTAAAAGCTTTTATTTGGGCCTGTGTCTTGACAGTTCTTGTGGTCCTTAGATGGTATGCTGTTTAGGTGCCATTTCTTTCCCTATATTGCATTTATTTTGGTTTTCTATGTATAGAACATCTTTCAGAATTCTCTGTAGTGTTGGTTTTGTTGTGAAGTATTGTTGCAGCTTTTCCCTGGAATGGAATGTTTTTATTGTTCCCTCAGTTATGAATGAGAGCTTAGCTGGGTACAGTATTCTTGGTTGGTAATTATTTGACTTAAGGGCATGACATATATGCTTCCAGTCACTTCTTGCTTGCATGGTCTCTGCTGAGGAATCTGGGGTTACTCTGATTGGTTTTCCTTTATAGGTTACTGAACCCTTTTCCCTGGCTGCCTTTAGGATCCTTTTTTTGGTTTCTATTGTTCCAGTTCGGAGTACGATGTGGCGGTGGGATGTTCTTTTCTGGTCAGGTCTGTTTGGGGTTCTAAAAGCTTCTTGTATCTGGATGGGTCTACCCTTCTAGATGTTTGGGAAATTCTCTGAGATGATTCCCTGAAGTATATTTCCAATCCCATTGACCTCTTTCTGCAGACCCTCCTCAATACCAATTAGCCTTACATTAGGCTTCCTAATTGTATCTTGGACCTCCTGAAGTGCTCTCTCATTTTTCCTAGATTTGGATTGATTCATTTTATGTTCTTTCTCTATAATAACTAAATTATCTTCAGCCCCGGAAATTCTCTCCTCTGCATTGTCTAACCTGCTATCAAAGCTATCTACTTTATTTTTCATCTCCCTTGCTTCTAATTGCTCATTTTTGATGCCTTGCATCTCTTCTTTTAGATCATGTATGGATTTCTTTAGCTCCTTTATTTCCATTTGAGTGGTTAGCTCAGTAGCTTTATTTTCTTTGAACATTTGCTGGAGTTCGGTCACCTTTTTATTTGTGGATTCTATGAATTCATCCATCTTTCTTTGAACAGCCTTTATTATGGCCTCCTTTATGGCTTCTCCTTTTTCACCTATCACCTTGTTTATGGTTTCCTGTTGTTCGGCTATGGCTTCCTCCCTTATCTCTTTCTTTATATTTTCACATTTTTCATTAATGATGTTTATCAATTGCATTTGTACAGCACTTGAAGACTCTCCTCTAGGTTTGCCAGTGACTGTTCCATTGGCTGTTTACATTGGGTGGGGGGGGTGGGGGATGTTGTTTCTTGATTTGACATTTTTCTTGAGTTTCTTGTTCTGCCCATTTGAAAATGGGAGCAAGATTAATACTAAACACGATTATTGTTTTTCAGATATAACCAACCTAGACCTCTGTAGCTGGCAGACTCTAGATGTTCACAAGTTTTGATTGGTGTTATCACTCTTTCTTTTTGTGCAGTTACCGACCAGTCTAATAATCCACTGATAAGCAATTTATACCCAAAACAATAAGCCTCTCAATCCAATCTCTATTGTCTTTAAGTCCCTCTGAGCCTAGAGAATAATTAAACACCTAGATATTCAGTGTTGCTCAACAGCCATCAAGTGTAGATCCATGCAGTATAAGGGTTGAAAGAGGAGCAGAGATCCAGAGATAGAAAAATAGAATGAGAGAGGTCAGGGGGTAAGTAGATAGCGTATTTGAGTACAAAGTTTGAAAAGTATTAGAATAAAACTTATGTGTTGCTGCATGACTAGCTCTTAGCCCAACCAGTGGCCTCACAGTGGACCGTGGGATGGATCTGCGAGCTTCGGTCTGAGCGCGGTTGGCGGACGTTTTCCTGTGCTGCTTCCAGTGGCGGCCCCAAGCCAAGGGTCTGGGGATTGAGAGTTTCGGGGGCTCTCAGCAGGACCAGCAGGAGACCCCTCTGTTCCCAGGGGCAGGGCCCAGCTGGTGACGTGGGCTCCAAGGTCAGAGCCGCGCCTTCTTGGTTCTCAGAAGGGGAGCTTGGCTGCTGGTTGGCCCTTCAGATCTCTGCTGTGTTTCCACTGCTTTGTCAGAGTCTGTGACTGTGGGGGGCCCCTCGGTGCTGTCTTGCTCAGGATTCCCAGCTGGAGGATGCCCCGCTCAAGAATTGAGGGGAGGCAGATGCTGGCTCCTATTTACCCACACCCCCTACCCACTGTTGTAAGGCAGGGTCCCAACGCCCTCCACTCTCCAGATCCAGTGGCCTGGGAGAGGAGCATGGTGGGAGCTGGGACAGCTCCGCCTCCCCTGGTGGGGTGCTGAGTCTTAGGGTCCGCCCGCTTGTCAGTCTCCAGTCAGAGGGCTGGGGGTTGAGCCCGTTAGGCGGGGGGGATTTGGGACAGCCCTGCCTCCCTTGGTGGGGTGCTGGGTCTTATGGGTAACCCGCCTGTATCTCCAGTCAATGGCCTGAGGGAGGGAGCTGTTGAGGGAAGGGACAGGATTCCAAATTCCTTGCCCCCCTGCTCCCGCCAGTCTTTCTCATGCAGGGTGTTGGGGTCTGAGTTAAGTTCTATTGCTTGGCACCCGCTCCGCTTTCCCGATGTGTTTGGGGACGCGCTGTATTACTCACGCCTCTGCGTCCATCTGCGGGTGCTACACGGTGGTGGGGAGTCTTTCACTCCCCTCGGGTCTCCGCTGCCGCCTGTGTTCTGCATCTGGGTTCTGCTGCTTGCTGTTCTGGTTCCTCATCTGGGTTCCGCTGCTTCCGCTGTTTGCTGGCCCAGTTCTGTGCTGGTTTCTGCAGCCGTTGGGCTCCCAGCCTGGCGCCCTCCACTGCCGCTGCTTTTCATGAATTAGAGCTGGCGCCCGCTGCCGCATTCCCAGCATGGAGCCAGCACCCGCTCAAGCCGCTTTTCGTGGCTTGATCTGGCGCCAGCTGCCGATTTTCGCGGCTTTCTGCGGCTTTCGCGGGTTGGATCCGGCGGCGAGAGGTGAGGGACGGGTCCTCGTGTTCCAAATTCTTTGAGAAAGTTGGATGTGAGCTTTATCTGGATTTCTTTTCCGGTTTGAGTCCTTCTCCGTTGCTTTTTGAGTTTGTTGTTGTGGATTTCTTTAGGTAGTTGGCTCGTGGGACTCCCTGGTTCTCTCTTTTCGTCAGAGAGAGCTAGGCAACGTCGCTATTGTCTCGGCGCCATCTTCCTTTTCCTCGATGTCATTCTTTCTGACAGCATCATAGAATTCCATTGTGTACAAATACCACAACTTGCTGATCCACTCATCAACTGAGGGACATCTAGGTTGGTTCCATATTTTTTCTATGGTAAATAGTGCTGCAATGAACATTGTTGTGCTGGTGGATTTAGTATGTCCTTGTTTCTGGATGATTGGGTAAATGCCAAGTATTGGAATTGCTGAGTCATAGGGGAGCTCTATGTTTTCTTTTGAGGAACTGCCATACTGCTTTCCATAGTGGTTGAATGAGTTTGCACTCCCACCAACAATGTAGTAGTGATCCCTCCTGGCCACATAGAATTCCTAGCCAGTGCAATAAGGCAAGAAGCAAGCATAAAGGGGATCCAAATAGGGAAAGAGGAAGTAAAACATTCCCTCTTTGCAGATGACATGATCATGTATTTAAAAAATCCTATAGACTCTACTCCCAAGCTCCCAAAGCCTGAAAAAGGAAATTAAAGCAGAATTGAGGAAATGGAAAAACCTCCCATGCTCCTGGATTGGAAGAATCAACATCGTGAAAATGACAATCTTGCAAAGGGCTATCTACAAATTCAAAGCAATACCCATCAATATCCCAATGTCATTCTTCAAAGAAATAGTAGAGGCAATCCAAAATTTCATATGGGATAATAAAAGACCCCATATAGCAAAACCACTTCTTAGCAGAAAGAACAGCGCAGGAGCAATTTCAATAACAAACTTTAGACTCTATTACAGAGCTATAATTATCAAAACAGCTTGGTACTGGCACAAGAACAGGCCTGAAGACCAATGGAATAGAACTGAGGACCCAGATATTAAACCACAGACCTATGGCCACCTAATCTTTGACAAGGGAGCCAGAAAAATAGAATGGAAGAAAGACAGCCTCTTCTACAAGTGGTGCTGGCAGAACTGGTTAAGCACCTGCAGAAAACTAAAGTTGGATCCTTCTTTGTCACCCTGCACTAGAATTAACTCCAAATGGATCAAAGACCTGGAGGTAGAAGCTGACACACTGAAAACTTTACAAGAAGGAATAGGAGATACACTAGGCCTCCTTGGCACAGGTCGAAACTTTCTTAATAAGGACCAAGAATCACAACAAATTAGAGAAAGCCTGGATAAATGGGACTGCACTAAACTGTAGAGCTTTTGTATGGCAAAGGACATAGCTAGTAAATTAATTATGAAGTCTACAGAGTGGGAGAAGATCTTCACCAACCATACAGCGGACAAAGGCCTCATATCTAAAATATATCAACAGCTCAAAAAATTGAATCACTCCAAAACTAATCTCCAAAGTAACAACCATCCTACTCAAAATGGGCCAAAAACTTAAAGAGAGTCTTCTCTGAAGAAGAAACAAAAATGGCCTATAGACACATGAAGAAATGCTCAACATCTCTGGTCATAAAAGAAATGCAAATGAAGACAATGCTAAGATTCCACCTCACTCCAGTTAGAATGGGCAGGATCAAGAAAACTATTTCCATAAATTTAAAAATAAGTGATTCAGGTTGGAGAATATGCACGTATTCAGATTATCAAATAGCAAAGGAAAAATGTTTCATGTTTTATTTTATCTTAGTGTATCTCTGCTACTATTACATCATATTTAACGTGTAGAATATAAAACCATTTTCTTTATTTTTATGCCCCTGGTGGGAAAGGTTTTTTCCGTCATGTTTCCATGTATGAGACTTTCATTTTTCAATGGTAATATGCATTTACTGATCAAAAATATACCTTGTATACCTGATTTTTCTACACAAAAAGAAAGGAAAATAACTGGAGTAAAGAGAGACAAATGAAAGTGTGTCCAACTTTGGAAAATCTTCTGTGTCTATGTGTGTATGGGTGTGTGGGCCAGAGATGCACCTAAATTGGAACTTTAAGTGCTTGTTTGCACACCTGACACACAATCACTTGAACCACACTTTCAGTTTCAACTTATTATTATTGTTATTATATTTTATTGCTAGTAAATTGGATATAAGGATCTCTTTTCTACATATAGTCATACCATGTCTTATGTATTATACTGGGGGCTTTGTTCTTTTGGTCTATGGTTGTGATTCGAACAAGAAATGGAAATACTCAGATTAGAAAAATAGTGTGTTTTGATGTCAGAATTCAACAAGCTTAAGAGATGAGGAAGCCGGGAGTTTGGCTATTGGTAGAGTGCTTCCCTAGCATAAAGACTGGGGTTCAGTTCCACATACATAGAAAAAAGCTGGAAGTGGTGCTGTGGCTCAAGTGGTAGAGCTCTAGCCTTGAGAAAAGTCCAAGGACAGTGCTCAGGCCCTGAGTTCAAGCTCCACCACTGGAAAAAAAAAAGATGAGGGAAATGGCATTGTCAGTGTCTATTCCTGTGTCTTGCTTGAGAAGTTGTGTGGTTATTGGTACCTTTTGCTCAGTGGGTATCATTTCGTTTCTATTTTCTTCCCAGCTTATGAAGGAGCCATGTTTGACGAAGGAGCCTATATCCTGTGTGATCATTGTTGACAGTAATAATAGAAGAAATTCCAGCAAGGCAACTTAGAGGTGACCTGATCAGAACCTGTGCCAATCAAAGGCATTTGAAGATTTGTCAGCTGCATTTAAATGCTCCTATACGTGTTCATGGGGCCTTTTCCTTCTTTCTTCTTGAAGAATGGAATGGGCTCTGTTCTCTATGATGATGATTCCTACCTAATTTAAGCTGTGTTTCGATAGTTCTCAACTGAAATGATTCTGTAACCTAAGTTGGAGCAAGGATTGTCCATTGACAAATAACACTTAAGAACATGTATACAGCACAAAACATGAATGATTGAAAGAAATAGAAATCTAGATATCAAAGCACTTTGATGATACTCCAGAATGATATGACCTGATTAGTGGCTTAAATTATACATTGTGATATGTTGGATAAGACTGATAACCCTAAGTAATATTTGAGGAAGAGTTCTGCTTGCAAAGAAAATTAAACATGGAAGAAAAATAATAAAGCATGATTTGTATGTGGCACTAAACTATCTTTTCCAGTGTCTACAAAATTGAACAACAAATTTCTCCAATTTCACTAATGTTTCTCTACATAAAAGCTTAAAGAAGAAAGTTGATAGACATAAAACAGTATCAAAGCAAATTGATAAAAATTTCAAATTGTTAAAAATTCCATTCTTGCAAACAAATGATTTCCTTCACTTGTTCTTATAAAAGAGTGTGGAAGTAGAGGCATGCCTCAAGTAGTAGAGCACTAAACACAAGAGAAAAAAAAATGAATGAGTGTGTAAGAATCTTAGTTCAAGTAATCCCCTTTAAAAGTTACATGAAATTTCTCTAATGATGAGATGGCCTACAGATGAATGGGAAATGCAAAATGGAAAGAATTTGTAACAAGTTATTAAGATATCTGAAGCATAAAATCTCTTTCATCATACACATTCAAGAAAGCATATATAACCAAGGTTATTAAATATGTTCCTTAAAACTGTTCTTATTTTTCCCCTAAATTGATAAAGAGCAACCTGGAAAAGCAGCTTTTGTGATTAACTTTTATTGGTAGTTTATTTATTTATTTATTTATTTTTGTTGGTTCTGGGATTTGAACTCTCGACCTACCCACTGTCCCTGAGCTCTTTAGCTCAAGGCTACCACTGTACTCCTTGAGCCTCAGCACTAATTAATAGGAATGTTACTTTATATTCACCAGATAGAAGGTACATTACTTCACGAACATTGGTACCCTTTCTCATGTCTTGGTCCCCATTTCCCTCTCCTCACCCCTGCCCCTCATCTTGTTTTCCCTCCTTCCCTATCTGATTTCAAATAACGAAAAAAGCATATATACATATATCAGATAACAAAACATCATAGAATTCCATTGTGAAAAATTTAACATAGTGATCCAATCATGTACTGAGGGGCATCTGGGTTGGTTCCATATCTTTGCTATGGTAAATAGTGCTGCAATGAACATCATTGTGCTAGTGGCTTCAGTGTGTCCTTGTTTCTGGATGATTGGGTAAATTCCAAGTAGTGGAATGGCTGGGTCATAAGGGAGCTCTATGTTTAGCCTTTTGAGGAACTGCCTTATTGCTTTCCATAGTGGTTGAATGAGTTTACACTCCCACCAACAATGTAGTAGTGATCTCTCCTGGCCACAATCCTGCCAGCATCTGTTGTAATTAGATTTCTTGATAATGACCATTCTAACTGGAGTGAGGTGGAATCTCAAAGTTGTTTTGGTTTGAATTTCTTCTATGGCCAGAGATGTCGAGCCTTACTGGTAATTTTTATAGTGAAAAAAAATTCCAAAATGCAAGAGAGTAGAAAGCATAATGCTCTCCAATTACCCACTCACAGCATCACCAATCAACATTTTCTCTAATGAATTTTTACATACTGACATCTTTCCACCTTTTGTGCTGCTGTAATTGAAGCAAATCTGATGCAATGTCATTTCCAGTAGATGTATTAAAAATATTAAGTTACAAATATATTGTTCTATCTCATTAGCTGAAACTGTCACTGTTGCACCCCAATAAATGTCATGTAGGTATGAAACACATAAAACATTCCTAAAATATTTGATGAATGACAGTTTATCTGATTTCAATAAGAATTTATTATTGTTGCTTGCTGCGTTATAAGAAAACATGACTTTGAAAACAACAGTCTCTCTGCCATTGAAAACATGGGTAATACACTTAAACTTTATAGCACTTTTCGTTACATAAGCCGCTTTTCAGTTTGTTCACTACTGAAAAGCCAAAAGAAATTCATTTGGAGGATTTGAGATGTCAAATGGGATAAGTGGGAATGGAGCTACAGGCTCACAAACTCAATAGGCAAAGACTTAAATTTCAGTATAATTCTCATACCTCCTCTCTCTTGGTTTCATTTCTCCCTCTCACTGCCAAAATTTTTTTCTACATGATGTAAGTCTTAACTTGTAATGGTTTATAATTTAGAATTTATTACAACAACTAACAGTCTTTCAAAAGACTCTTCACTTCTGAAACAATCAACTGTTACCTGGAGTGAAATACAACTCTATAAGAACAAGGAGACATCACTGGGATGGAATGGGTGAAGTGTATTTCTAAAGAAGGCTCAAAAGCCCGTTGTTGGTTGTCTGTACCTGTAGTCCTAGTTACTCAGGAGGTTGAGATCTGATGATCCTGGTTCAAAGCCAGTCAAGTCCATGAGATTTACCTCCAATCAATTACCAAAAATCTTGAAGTAGCACTGTGGCTCAAAGTGGTAGAATGGTAGCCTTGAGCAAAAACAGCTCTGAGTTCAAGCCTTACTAGTAATAAAACAAAACAAAACACAAAAAAGTTTCATGGAGATGCTACGGTGAAAAAAATAACACACTCAGTCTCTGTGGAACTCAGAGATTGTATCTGTAAGAGTAGATCTTTCAATTACTTGACTGATGAAATATCTAAAATTCCTTCTATATTCTTTCAAATTCCCTAAAAAGTGCCAGTAGGAAGTCTGTTACTTTGGAAGGTCAGGAGAAATTATAAATAAATAATAAAATGTCCCATAATATGAGTTTATACAAAGTTCAAGACTACAATGTGACATTTTTGGTCATCAATTTGAAGGTGACAGGCCATTTATATGAAAGTTTAATAAGGAAAGCAGATGATTTCAGTTCACATTAAATATATCTCAACTATGTTGTCATACTGATATTTCTCACATAGAAAAAAATGACAAAGTAAATTAAAGAACAAAAGGACTTTGTGAAAAATAACCACATAAGGATTTGTTTCTTGTTTCTGGGATTTCTTATTTTGCAGTCCTACCATCCTTATTTTTTAACTTATCTATTAAAACTTATTTGAACATACAATACTTTGATTATATCCCAGTATTTATAGAAATCCCTGTATAAATTATCCTTTAGAGATGAATATTTTATTGTAATTTACTGTGTCAAGTGAGTATATTGATCTGGGAAAAATATAATTCAAGTGCAGATAAGATTCATTTATCAAAATTAGCACAGATATTTAAATAATGCAAAAGGTAGAAAAATCAATTAGATAAACCTATGTACTTCAAATACCTATGTACATACCTTTCTTCCAAAATTTGGATCTTCCAAATCTTTCAATTTTTTTTTAAACAAACTCAGTGTAAAACTCTGAGGGTAAAGATATTTTCTCTCATGTGCATTAATACAATATTTTCACAACAAAAAACACTTAAGTTCTAAAATAGTATGAAACATGTCATTCATACATGTGTAGTAGTTACAAAAAGAATTACCCTGGAATAAATGTATCTCCTCAGAATTCAAATATTGTAACTCCAATCCTAGTAGAATGGAATTGGAAGAAAGAAATTGGGATACATTTAGGCTGGCATTGTGATGCACGCATATTGAGATCAGATGGATATTTCAACTCCAGTTATAATTTAATGGAATCACCACCATACAGAGAGGGTAGATCATTAACTAAAGTAGGATAAAACATGAGTGCATTAGCAAATACAACTCAAACAAAATCAATATATGACATCTGGTTAAAAAGACTCTAGAAGAAAAGCATGCAGACATGTAAGGTGTAAGGACCAGTTCTTTTTTTTTTTAATATTTTTTATTGTAGTTAATAAAAGGGTTACATGATGTTTGCCAGATAGAAGGTGCATTAATTCATATACATTGATACTCTTTCATATGTCTTGGTCCCCATTACCCTCCCTCCAACCCCCCCATCTTGGTTTTCCCCCCTTCCCTAATCAATTTCAAATAACCAAATACAAATATATCCAATATATCAGATAACAAAGTGAGATATGGTAACAATATGAGATAACCAAGGGACAGCAAAAGAGATGAGAGATAACATAGTAAATTAAGGAAACAATCATTCATTTTATAGCTTTTGTTTCAGTATCCTGGAGGTCCTTTCAATTAGCTTCATACTATATGGCCTTATGTATCAAGGGTTTGCTCTATTGCAAATCTCTGCTAGGAGAGTCCAAGGTTTCTACTGATTATGACAAATGAGGGAAACCATTGAGCCTAAGTTCCTTTGAGTCTGGCTGACTTCACTTAAATTTTTTTAAGTCTTTCCATTTCCTAACAAATAGGGCAATGTCATTTTTTCTGACAGCAGCATAGAATTCCATTGTGTACAAATACCACATCTTTTTGATCCACTCATCAACTGATGGACATCTAGGTTGGTTCCACATCTTTGCTATGGTGAATAATGCTGCAATGAACATTGTTGTGCTAGTCGATTTAGTATGCCCTAGTTTCTGGATGGTTGGGTAAATGCCAAGTAGTGGAATTGCTGGATCATAGGGGAGCTCTATGTTTAGCCTTTTGAGGCACTGCCATACTGCTTTCCATAGCGGTTGAATGAGTTTGCACTCCCACCAACAGTGTAGTAGTGATCCCTCCTGGCCACATCCCCTCCAGCATCTGTTGTTATTCGTTTTCCTGATCCTGGCCATTCTAACTGGAGTGAGGTGGAATCTTAGAGTTGTTTTGATTTGCATTTCTTTTATGACCAGAGATGTTGAGCATTTCTTCATGTGTCTATAGGCCATTTTTGTTTCTTCTTCAGAGAAGACTCTCTTTAAGTTCTTGGCCCATTTTTAATGGGATGGTTGTTACTTTGGGGATTAGTTTTGGAGTGATTCAATTTTTGGAGCTGTTGATATATTTTAGATATGAGGCCTTTGTCCATTGTTTGGTTGGTGAAGATCTTCTCCCACTCGGTAGGCTTCCTAATTAATTTACTAGCTATGTCCTTTGCCATACAAAAGCTCTGCAGTTTAATGCAGTCCCACTTATCCAGCCTTTCTCTGATTGGTTGTGATTCTTGGTCCTTATTAAGAAAGTTTCAACCTGTGCCAAAGAGGCCTAGTGTATCTCCTATTCCTTCTTGTAAAGTTTTCAGTGTGTCAAGCTTTTACCACCAGGTCTTTGATTCATTTCGAGTTAATTCTAGTGCGGGGTGGCAAAGAAGGATCCAACTTTAGTTTTCAGCAGGTACTTAACCAGTTCTGCCAGCACCACTTGTTCAAGAGGCTATCTTTCTTCCATTCTATTTTTTTGGCTCCCTTGCCAAAGATTATGTGGCCATAGGTCTGTGGTTTAATATCTGGGTCCTTAGTTCTATTCCATTGGTCTTCAGTTCTGTTCTTGTGCCAGTACCAAGCTGTTTTGATAATTATAGCTCCGTAAGAGTCTACAGTTTGTTATTGAAATTGCTCCTGCACTGTTCTTTCTGCTAAGAAGTGGTTTTGCTATATGGGGTCTTTTATTATTCCATATGAAATTTTGAATTGCCTCTCTATTTCTTTGAAGAATGACATTGGGATATTGATGGGTATTGCATTGGCAAGATTGTCATTTTCACAATGTTGATTCTTCCAATCCAGGAGCATGGGAGGTTTTTCCATTTCCTTAGTTCTGCTTTAATTTCCTTTTTTAGGGTTTTAAAGTTTTCATCAAAAAGGTCCTTTACATTCTTAGTTAAGGTAATTCCTAAGGACTTTATTTTCTTTGAGGCTATTGTGAAAGGAGTTGCTTTCCTGATTGTTGCCTCGTTCCTCTCCCTCTTGGCATAGAGGAAGGCAGTTGATTTTTGAGTGTTAATTTTATAGCCTGCTACCCTTCCAAAGTTTTGAATCAGCTCAAGGAGCTTGGGAGTAGAATCTATAGGATTCTTTAAATGTAGAATCATGTCATCTGCAAAGATGATAGTTGCACTTCCTCTTTCCCTATTTGGATCCCCTTTATGCTTATTTCTTACTTTATTGAACTGGCTAGGAATTCTAATACTATGTTAAAGAGGAGTGGAGAGAGTGGGCATCCTTGTCTCATTCCTGATTTTAGAGGGAATGGCTTTACTTTTCGCCGTTAAGTATAATACTAGCTGTGGGTTTGTTATACACAGCCTTTATTACATTGAGGAATGTTCCATTGATTCCTAGTTTCTCCAGAGCTTTTAACATAAAAGGGATGTTGGATCTTGTCAAATGCCTTTTCCGCATCTATTGAGACAATCATGTGATTTTTGTCCTTGCTCCTGTTGATGTGTTGCATTATATTAATTCATTTGCGCATGATAACCAGCTTTGCCTCCCTGTGATGAATCCTGTTTGATCATAGTGCATAATTTTTTTGAGTCATTCTCTATTGCTTTTTGAGTTTGTTGTTGTGGATTTCTTAAGATAATTGGCTAGTGGGACTCCCTGGTTCTCTCTTTTTTGTGAGAGAGCTATGCAGCGTCCCTATTGTCTTGGCGTCATCTTCAGCCTGTTAAGGACCAGTTCTTATCCTGAGTAACTCCATCTTATTTGAACTGCCATTCTGTTATATATGTAAAAGTACAAACTGGCCTTGCCTGAAAAAGAAAACCACAACAAAGCTTGTTATGTAAGTTCAAACTGACCTGACCATGAAAAGACTAAAAATTGCTTACAAAACAGTTCCAAAAACAAGTCAGTTTTCAATAACAAGGCCCAGTAACATGGTCAGGGTCAGGCCAGCTGGAGATATCCAATCAGTAGAAGCATATGTGTAAGTGAATTTTGTAACCAATCAGCCTTTAGCAGGTATATAACTTGATAAACTTGTAGTCTGTGGTTTTGCCCTATAAAAGTTAGCCTGTGAGGCTGGAAGAGGGTCACTCCTTCCATGTAGAGGACCCTGACTGGTCAGTGTAATTCTCGATGTATGGCAAAAAATAAAGCTTTGCTTAACTTTTGCTTTCTGTCAGTCTCATTTCTTTGATCATGGACCTTAACAGACATACAAATCAATGCAGAAATAATAATAAAAATGTACAAAAGTTAAAAAACTCCCAGGAAACAACATAGCTGGTAACTTCTTTAATCTAATATCAAACATGTATCTAAATCCATGGATAACATACTTAAAGATAAGCAGTAGAATATTTTCTCCTAAATCAGAGAAAGGCAACTAGGTTTACTCTTGGTGTTCTTACCAAGAGGGTGGTATGTATTTTAGTGAATTTAGCGAAGCAAGAAACTTTGAAAGGCCAAAAACAAAACAAAACAAAACAAAAAAAGGAAAGGAACATAGATGGGCACAAAGAAAAAAGGTCAGTCATTTCAAATGCATTGCAGTTATATCTGAAAGCATCATAGACCTCAGTGAAGTCTCTTTGTTAACAGGAGATGGGTAGAGAAAGAGAAGCAGGCTCTAGTGAAGGGGTGACAATGAGAAGGTACTGGGCTAACAAGAGGAGGAAAGTGGATGCATATGTCAAAATAGATCATTTGCATGTATGAATATGGAATGATGAAACCTGTTAAAATTAGTTTAAGAAGAGAAAATAGAGAAAGAAATGTGATAGAAGGGGTGAGGTTGACTGAATAAATTGTGAATATCTGTAGCAATTGCAGAATGAAGTCCCCTCTGTATTACTAGTATATGCTAAAAAATTCAAACATGAAATAAAAGAACATAGATCATAAATGAAAAGAAACTAAAACTACTCTTTCTTACACATTGTCCTTATTTCTGCTTTGGGAATATTAAATAATATTCCCATCTGGGAACGACTAATGGTTTCAACAAGTAACAAGACACGGAATACACAAACATTTATTCCCTTTATCTTAATAAAAAACAAGTGCACAATAACACTTCAGATTCCATTTATAATTATTAGGAAAATAAGGATAGAAATACACATTTATAAATAAAACAAAACATCCAAGTCTGGGGTGCTAAACATTATACAGTGCAAATAAAAGCAACTTAAAAAAATCTAAATGAATGAAGTGTCACACCAGACTCATAGGTCACAAGATGCAAACAATAAACCTGCCTCTCTCTGCAAACTGATAAACTAACATAATACTACATCAGCAATATATTTTATAGAAATAAATGAGATTATTCTAAACTTGTATGAAAGACAAATGAGATAGATAAAGACAAAGTGGGATAATTATCTATCTGACTTCAAGAAACTTTATGTACTCTATTAATCAACATTCTGTTAAGCTAGAGAAAGAATGGGCACATTTAATGCCTTTTTGGCAAAACATAATAAAGGATTCAGAAACATATATAAATATGTTTGGCTGATTTTTTAAATGAGCAAGGGCAATTGAACAGAATAAACACCCTTTTCAACAAATGGTCTTGTAACAATTGGACATCCATGAATAAAAAAATCTCAATGTGGATATATGATATATGCACATGATAAAATGTGCATCTGAGTCTATTAGATAATGTTAAGGAGAAAATTCTTCAGAATCGAGAGCTTGACATAAAGTTACTATTCATAACACCAAAAGCATAGTCTGTGAACATAAAACTTGAAAAATTGTGATTTACCCAAATTTACAACTTTTGCTTTGTGAGGTGATTTGTATGTATGTTCAATGTCCCCTAAAGGACCACACAGTAAAGGAATGGCTTGTTAGGTGATGCTATGGAAGACAGAGCCCTTATGGGAAAGGTTTAGGTCATTGTGGATATGCTCTCAAAGAGATTTTGGACTCTAGTCTTTTCCTGTGTGTATTTTTTCTCTTACGACTTTGCTATATGTATCACATGTTCCCACTATGTTACTGCTTGGTTATAGACTCAGAAAAAGTGTGGGGTGTGTGTGTGTGTGTGTGTGTGTGTGTGTGTGTGTGTGTGTGAGTGTGTGTGTGTGTGTGTGTGTGTGTGTGTATGATGATCAAGAATTACAAACGATAAGACAATGAAAAATATGTCCTTTTGGATTATCTCAGGTACTCTGTCATAGTGATAGAAAGCTGACTAGTGCACACTGGGAAAGATTTGCAGAAACTACAAATGTCAGAAAATAGTTGTCGACCAGCTACCAAAGAAAGATTTTTTTCTAAAGCCAGGTGCCAGTGGTTCAAATCTATTATCCAAGGTATTCAGAAAGGAGAAATTTGAAGGATTGTATTTCAACCCTAGCCTAGGCAGAAAAGATCAGAAGACTCTGCCCAAAGAAATTAGTAAAACCTATGTTGAGGTGTGGCTCAAGTAGTAAAGAGCCAGTTGAGAATGTGAGAGGCCAAATACAAACTTTATTACTACCTCCCTAAAGTAAAATGCCATCATTAAATGAAGTATAGGCAAGTGAGCCGGTGGTCCACACATATAAACCTAGTTATCAGGAAGCTGTGATTTAAGGATCATGGTTATCACCACCAAAAGTAGCAAAAGCCAGAAGTGGGGCTTTAACTCAAGTGGTAGAGCAGAAGCCTTGAGCACAGAAGTTCAGGCACAGTGACCAGGCCCAGAATTCCATCCTCAGGAGAGGAAAAAAGAATGAGTATTCTTACCTCAAATGACAACATGATGACCTATAAAGGAGATGAGAGACATACAGAGAAATTTCACCCAGGGGAACATAAATGGCAAGTATAGGAAAAGATGGTCAACATCATTAGCATAAGAGAAATGGACATTCAAAAGTTAATGAGTTGCTATTACTTTCCTATAAAGTTTATTGACAATACTGGAAACAATTCGGAAGTAGTCACTTATAGATTTGCAGGATATAAAATGTCCCGGAAAGTTATTTTACTAGTTTCTTTACTTTGTTAGTGGAATTCCATTTAGCAGTTGCACATGTAATTCAGAGAAAAAGAGACATCAAATCCTATACAGACATATTGTAAAGAAAGAAAATATTTATTCCCCAAATTCATAAAGTATAAGCATGCCCAAGTGTCCAACAGGTGAACAGAATACTTTTTTTGTATATTTCTACCAATTCTTTTTTTTTCAAACTTTTTTATTGTGATTAATAGAAGTGTTACATTATATTCACCAGATAGAAAGTGCATAACTTCACAAACATTGATACCTTTTCTCATGACATGGTCCCCATTTCCCTCCCCACCCTGCTTACCTTGATTTCCTCCCTTCCCTATCCAATTTCAAATAACCAATTAAGCACATATAAAATATATCAGATAACAAGGTGAAAAATTGTAACAATATGAAATAACCAAGGCATGGCAAAAGAGATGAGAGATAACATAGTACATTAAGGACAACAGTCACTCATATGGCTTTTGTTTCCTTACCCTGGAGTTCCTTATATTTAGTGTTGTAGTATTTGGCCTGATGTCTCTAGATTTTGTTCTATTGTAAATCTCTGCTAGGAGAGCCCAAGGTTTCTACTGATTATGACAAATGAGGGAGACTATTGGGCTCATTGAACAGAGTATTTTATGGCATGGAAAACTACTTGAAAACAAAAGTCAGGACCAGACTAAACCACTGAAAAATTAAACTAGGAGAAAAAAGTTATTTCTATTATAGTCTTGTTATTTGCATAGCATTTTTATTACAAATTAAAAAACAGGCTATAAGAAGGCAACTGAGGTGTTAAATTGGTTACAGAAATGGCAAGCTTAGTCATATGGCTGTAGACATGTTTTAGACCTTGACATATGAATGTTCGTCTTCTGTTTCAAGTATGAAATAAACTTTGGTGAAATGTTACCTTTTAGAAAACATTGAGTAAATAGTACTTAGGGTTTCTTTGTATCATTTCTATGATGTGTGGGATCTATAATTATCCAAAAATTTAAAGTTGAGGATAAAAAAAATGTGACAGTGGGAAACTGCGACCACTGAAAAATCAAACGTGATTTTTTGCCATTTTATTCTTAGGTTTTAGGAAGAAGGCACAGAATGAAATGACTCCTGTTATTCTGAACCATTCATTTGCTCTTGTCTTTGAAACAAAATGTGAAAAACTGGTTTTTACATTGACTAAGGAATACCATTATTTCTGAAGAGGTTTGAAATTTTAACTTGTGTTTCTGTTAAAGTGATAGAAAAGATGATTCAAAAACAACAACTCCAAGATTCCACCTCACTCCAGTTAGAATGGCCAGGATCAAAAAATCTAATAACAACAAATGCTGGAGGAGATGTGGCCAGGAGGAATCACTACTACAGTGTTGGTGGGAGTGCAAACTCATTCAACCACTATGGAAAGCAGTATGGCAGTGCCTCAAAAGGCTAAACATAGAGCTCCCGCTATGACCCAGCAATTCCACTACTTGGCATTTACCCAACCATCCAGAAACAAGGCCATACTAAATCCATTAGCACAATGATGTTCATTGCATCATTATTCACCATAGCAAAGATATGGAACCAACCCAGATGTCCCTCAGTTGAGGAGTGGATCAACAAGATGTGGTATTTATACACAATGGAATTCTATGCTGCTGTCAGAAAGAATGACATCACACCATTTGTAAGGAAATGGAAAGACTTAGAAAAAATCATATTAAGTGAAGTAAGCTAGACTCAAAGGAACCTAGGCTCAAGGTTTCCCTCATTTGTCATAATCAGTAGAAACCTTGGCCTCTCCTAGCAGAGATTTACAATAGAGCAAAACCTAGATACATAAGTCCATACAGTATGACACTAAAGGAAAGGACCTCTTAGATATAAAAAAAAAGCCATATAATGAGTGATTGTTGTCCTTAATGTACTATGTTATCTCTCATTTCTTTTACTGTCCCTTGGTTATCTCATATTGTTACAGTATCTCACTTTGTTATCTGCTATATTGGATAAATGCATATTTTGTTATTTGAAATTGGATAGGGAAGAGGGAAAAACAAGATGAGGGGTTGGGGTGTGCTGGAGGGAAATGGGGACCAAGACATGAGAAAGGTATCAATGTATGTGAAGTAGTGCACCTTCTATCTGTTGAATATACTGTAAACCTTCTATTAATTACAATAAAAATATATGAAAAAAGTGCATTAGAAATGAAGGACATTTTCTGCATGTGACATCTTAGAATTACAGAGGACCACATAGTAGAAGAGTTTCATTTTTATAAGTAGGTCATGAGTGTACAGTACATTCTGAAAATGTGAGTCATATCTTATTTTCTAAAATCATAAATTTCATTTCTTGAAAAAGGAAGACTAAATAAAGGTTACATATTATCTGTTAAAACTTTATCAGCAAAAAATATTTGGATCCTTTAATTGTATTTTAAGGAAATTTTGTTATTTCCTATAGAGTAACAGATACAAACATTAAGTCTATTGTAATTCTTCAGCTAATGTTTGAGCCTTAAGAACTAGTGTCGTAAGTCCAGGTAATGTGAGACAAAGTCCTCATATTGTATTTTTATTATCTATTCACAATTATGTACAGAGCCAGAATTTTCCACCTCTTTTTCTTTTTTATTGATGGGTTGCAGCTCCATTCCTCAGGTAGTAGGTGCATTACCTTCCCCATATTAATACCCTTTCTCATATTTTTGTCCCGTTTCCCTCCCCCACCCCCTTCCAATCATCTTGTTTTCATCCCTTTCATTTCCTACTTCAGATAAACAAATAAATGTATATATAATATACCAGGCAACAAAGTCAGATACAGTAACAACACGAGATTAACTAAAAGAGAAGAGAAATAACATGGTACATTAAGAACAACAATCACACAAGATAAAGCTCTTGTTTCCATATTCTAGAGTTCCTTTCATTTAGTCTCATCCTATATGACCTTATATACATCCATTTTGAGCTATTGTAATCCTCTACTAGGAGAGTCCTAGCTGTGTACTAATTATTACTAATGAGGGAAACTATTGAGTCTGTGTTCCTCTGGGTCTGGCTTACTTCATTTAATATGATTTTTTACAAGTCTTTCCATTTCCTTACAAATGGGGCTATGCCATTCTTTCTGATGGCAGCACAGAATTCCATTCTATACAAATACCACAACTGAATCATTTCTGTATTTTTGTTATTTACTAGAGTTTAAGGTGTAGGGAAATTTTTTTCTTCCATAAGCTTCTCTTAGTAATGTAATTCAAGTCACGTAAGGTGGATCACGCCCATAATTCTAGCTAGTACAGAGTTTAAGTTTAAGAGAATTGCAGTAAAAATTATGAGCAGGCAAATGTGCACAAGATTTCACTTCAATCAGTATAAAACAGGGTTCAGTGGCACTTGCTGTCATCCTCTGTATGGGCAAAGAATAAATAGTACCAGCAGGATTGGGGTCAGAGGCCAGCTCTGGGCATAAAAAGGAAGATTTTTTTGAAAATTAAAGCATTAAGTTTGATGGAGAAGATGTCTCTAATGGTAGAGCATCTGCCTTAAGCACAAGGTCTTGAGTTCAAATCCTAGTCCTGCCAAATATGCTATTCTTCAAAGTTGTGAATGAATTATTGAATGACAGAAGGATTATCTCCAAAGATGCACACTGAAAATGATGTCATTTTTTCTGACAGCAGCATAGAATTCCATTGTGTAAAAATACCACATCTTGTTGATCACTCATCAACTGAGGGACATCTAGGTTGGTTCCATATCTTTGCTATGGTGAATAATGCTGCAGTGAACATTGTTGTGCTAGTGGATTTAGTATGCCCTAGTTTCTGGATGGTTGGGTAGATGCCAAGAAGTGGAATTGCTGGGTCATAGGGAAGCTCTATGTTTAGTCTTTTGAGGCACTGCCATACTGCTTTCCATAGTGGTTGAATGAGTTTGCACTCCCACCAACCCCGTATAGCAAAACCACTTCTTAGCAGAAAGAACAGCGCAGGAGCAATTTCAATACCAAACTTTAGACTCTATTACAGAGCTATAATTATCAAAACAGCTTGGTACTGGCACAAGAACAGGCCTGAAGACCAATGGAATAGAACTGAGGACCCAGATATCAAACCACAGACCTATGGCCACCTAATCTTTGACAAAGGAGCCAAAAAATAGAATGGAAGAAAGATCACCTCTTGAACAAGTGGTGCTGGCAGAACTGGTTAAGCACCTGCAGAAAACTAAAGTTGGATCCTTCTTTGTCACCCTGCACTAGAATTAACTCCAAATGGATCAAAGACCTGGAGGTAAAAGTTGAACACACTGAAAACTTTACAATAGAAATAGGAGATACACTAGGCCTCTTTGGCACAGGTTGAAACTTCCTTAATAAGGACCAAGAATCACAACAAATCAGAGAAAGGCTGGATAAGTGGGATGGCATTAAACTGCAGAGCTTTTGTATGGCAAAGGACATAGCTAGTAAATTCATTAGGAAGTCTACAGAGTGGGAGAAGATCTTCACCAACCACACAGCGGACAAAGGCCTCATATCTAAAATATATCAACAGCTCAAAAAATTGAATCACTCCAAAACTAATCCCCAAAATAACAACCATCCCATTAAAAAATGGGCCAAAGACTTAAAGAGAGTCTTCTCTGAAGAAGAAAGAAAAATGGCCTATAGACACATGAAGAAATGCTCAACATCTCTGGTCATAAAAGAAATGCAATCAAGACAACTCTAAGATTCCACCTCATTCCAATTAGAATGGCCAGGATAAGGAAAACTAATTACTGCAGATGCTGGAGGGGATGTGGCCAGGAGGGATCACTACTACACTGTAGATAATGTTTTACTTGCAGTGAAGTAGAGGTAATAAAGAAAGCTCCCTCAAAATGCAAAATTACAGTGTATAGCTATTTGGTTCCGTCCTGTATAAATTCAACATGAAAAAAATGTTTAGAAAAGAAAAGGGTCCATAAATGCAATGTCCAAAGTTAAGTAAAAGCTAGTCTCCTGTGAACACTTACCCTTCTTCCCATCTCCACGCAGTCATTCAAAAGATGATGGAAAGAAAGGTACTGGAAATCAGTGCAAAATACAGGCAGCTCAGTAGGAAAGTTCTGAGGGCTGTCAACCTCACTCTTTGCCTGGGAAATGGCTCCTCGCATTTGAATTGACTGAGAATAATCAAAGGAAAAGAACTCAGTAGGATTTTTCTCTTTTCTAGTGGAAGAAAGGAAAATATTTTAAGAGCAGCTTTTTCTGTCTTAGCATATGATCAGACAAGAAATAACTGAAGGCCTTGAGAGAGTTTGAGCACAGGAAACTAAGGACTCTGATGACTTTCTGAATATTTATGTATCACAAGGTGCTTTCTGCCCATCACAGATGTCTTCCTCTAAGAATTATAAATATTTTGGTTTTGAAGTAATTTAGCCATGTAAAGTACAAGAAGAAAAGAAAGAAACACAAATCAGTCAAAGCAATGAAAATCCAAGAAGCCCAGTGCTGGTGGCTCACACCTGTAATCCTTGCTACTCAGGAGGCTGAGAGCTGAGGATTAGATTGGAAGCCAGCCCAGTCTTTAAGACTCACACCCACTTAACTGCTATAAATCCAGTGGTGGAGTTATGGCTTAAATGATAGAATTTTGATTTTGAGCAAAAATACTCAGAGCTCAGGCTCCAGCCCCAGTAACAGTGCGCTCTTTCTTTTTCTCTTTCTTAAATGCCATATATTATCCTCCCATTTGCCTCTTTTTTTTCCTATTTTTACCTTTCTTTCTCTATATATCCATATACATATATACATAGGTGGAAATATATAAATATATACAGTTAGGTATATAGTATTTTATTCCTTAACAACTAAAAGTAAGTTGCCATGTCACCCTTCCACTTGCATGCTTGAATAAGCATTCGTTCTGCATGCTTGGATAAGCATTCCTACTGCATGCTTGAATTAATATCCCCTAAATAAGGATGATGTTGAAAAGTCATAAAAATCAGAAAACTAACATGAATACCACCAACAAATTTATATACTCTATTCACATTTCACCAGTTCTCTTAACAACCATCTTCATACTGAATGCATTCATGCCTGCCTGTGGCCTGTGGGCTAGTTTCTATCTATAACTGAATGTTGCAAAGTAGAAGATTCTGAATGGTAGGAAGTCTAATATCAGGGTGATTTGTTTCCTGGTGAAAAGACTTTATCTGGGTTGCAAATTGCTATTCCTTCTTTTTCTGTTTTTTTTTTTTTTTTTTTTTTTTTTTTCTGTCCGTTGTAGGGCTTGAACTCTGGTCCTGCCTGTTCCTGAGCTCTTCAGTTCAAGACTACCGCCTTGCCCCTTGAGCTACAGGGCCACTTCCTGTTTTCTGGTGGTTAATTGGAGATTAGAATCTCAAGGAATTTTGTGATACTGTAATAATATGAGAATAACCAAGGGATAACAAAAGAGTTTATAGAAACATAAAGTGTACTCGATAATGCTCTAGCCTCATGATTCAGGTACTTTGAAAAGTCTCATATTAATTTATGGATTTCAACAAATCATTCTTGGTGAGACATAATGATTCAGATCACTGTACTTTCTGTCCAGCTTTCTAGTAGAAGAAGATACAGTATGTATAGTTAGGATTTTTCTTGTTTCCTTTCAGTAATTCTTCACCTTTCCTTTGCTTTGTGACTTCTATGATCTTAAAAAGTAGTGGCCACTTCTGAAGTAGAGTTATCCTCATGTCTTGGTTGTCTGTTAGCTTCTCATTACAGTCAAGTTCTACAGTTTTGAGAGAAATACCATAGAAGTGATTTTTTTTGGCTAATCCCATGTCAACAAAGTGCTAATTTTCCAATAAAGTTATGTCAGTTTACTGAAGTGTGGTATGTTTTTGGAATTCTGTTTTAAATATCATATATTTTTCATTCAAAGTGAACATTTGGTCATGTATGTGTTTATGAATACCTTTTTTAAATCAGGATTTTTGTAATTTTGGAATATTGGCGATAGAAGTCAAGACAAACAGGTACAGCATTACTGGAACCATGGCCCAGACCTTGTGATTAAAAAATTATCTATTGAAAAAAATATATTTTCTAGTAGAAGATTCTGCTTATATTTAATTTGTACTTGGATCAGTTCTGTTAGAGGATAATGTAGTAATAATTATAGCCAACTTAATATAAGATAGCAGTCTCTTAATTATGCTATCTCATTTGTATAAATAACTCATTTAATTCCCCCAGGATACTATGTAAATTATTATATAAGCCACAGTTATTTTTTTTGTAAGATGTATAAGAAAAGCAATGCACAGAAGGTTATGTGGCTTTCCCAAATTTTCATGACTTGGAAGTGTTAATCTCAAGGTTATGTAGGCAAAGCAGAAGGTTGTCCAAGGGATTTGCTCAATTAAGTTCATTTGGTATGGGGATTATCTTTATGGATGGAAGGGAGGAAGTTGGAACTTTGCAGAGATGCTCTGATAAATTAAAATTTTTCAGTCCATACATTGAACAAGTGTGTGCATTTGTATGTGTTAGATGCTGGGTTTGGGTATTGGACTTCAGTAATAAATAAAATATCAGTTTATAATTTAGGAAAACACATGCAATGGTAATACAAGATGGAAAATGCTGTCCTCAATAGAGACATAAATTACTATTGTTATCTGAGTTCCAAATCAGAGGGGCCTGAAATTGGGGAATCTCAGCGAACCAGGTAAAGCTACTTGTGCCAAACAAACAAACACAAAATAGTAATGATAAAGTAAAGTACTGTTTGCAGTTCTTCTCCCCCACTTTTTATTTTCCTTTTTTTAAATTACCCTTTGACTGTTTTTGATTTCTACCCTCTTTGTCTTGTATATGCATACACACACACTTACACATGCACACACTCAAACATCTATTTATTTGATTTGGCGAGAGCAAGGGGAAGCACAGAAATTTTGGGACTAAAGGTGAGCCAATTCAGCAGTGAAACCTACCAGACACTAGATTGGGAATGAACTATACAATGTCAGTGAGAAGTTTTAAGGGGGAAAACTGGGAGAGAATGAGGGGGAGTGTGACATTGTTCAAAAGGAAATAGACTCATAATCTGAATCTGTAACTGTTACCCCTCCGTACATCACCTTTATAATAAAATTTTATAAAAAAAAAAAGGGAATTTTAATACTTATCCAAGGAGGTCAGCTCAGTTTTATGGGGTGATGGCATGAGCTTTTACTTTAATCCGGAGGATTTGGGGCAGAGGAAAAGGGTCTATAATTAAGCAGTCCTAGTCAAACTGTGGTCTACTTGATTGTCGCAACAGGTCTGATTCTTTGAAGTCCTGGAAAATTATCAATTGAGGGAATTATTTAGTTACTATCATGATGTGAATGTTACTGAATTGAGGGGCAGACTCATATCCCATCATGAGGTAATTGCACCTCAAAAGGGGGGCATCTTTACCTCGGGTGATCGGCAAGGAAGCCTTGCTGATTCTGACAGGTTTGGGGCAATGGCTAAAGACTTCTTGTGGATACTGAAGGAGGGCTTTATTCAAACATGTTGATGAAAACATACACAAACTCAGCAGCATAGACACACAAATACATTAGCTAAAATATGATTCAAGCAGAGGAGGGTTCCAATTTAACTCCTTTGAACAACTAACTTCCAGTTTAACAAAATGAGCAACAGGAACCTGAAACTTGCATTTTAGCGTGGAGATGAGGTCAAGAGGGAGGTCACCAATGAGTGGAGTGAGGAAGGGTGAGTGAAAGCAGTCATAATATTTAAGTTACTTTTGTGCAAATGGAACCAGGGAAATTAAGGGCATGAAGCAATGTGACTATTTACATACTTTATTGTAAATTGCTTTGTAGATACATGAATGAAATGGCAAAAAATTTGTTAAATACTCCACTTGTCTGAAGTTACCCTTTCTCTGAAAGTTATTATTGATGTCTACTAACATATCCAATAATACTTCTTTTAAAACCGAATTCATCTTGAATGAATTCTATTCAACAATATAGGATGGTGACAAAAGTATTTTGCCCAGTTTTTCTAATGTTTGGAGTAAAACTAATGAAAAAAATTTATATCAGGGAATATCTTTTGCTTCTTAACATTATTTTCATCTTCCCTTGCCTTACAGATTTGTTTATTTTCAAATAGCATATTTCTTTAAAATTTCTATGAAATAAGATACTCGGCTTAAATGGGGGAATGCCAGCTCTAAGGAAACAAGCAGAAAGAGAATGTGAATTTCTGAACTTCTGAGTACAATAAAATGATAAGTAAATATTAAAAAAATAATTATAATATATAGATATAGTTACAATAGTACCTCCTATGGCAATACCACAATTTAGGCTGAATATGATCAAATGAATAGCTAGGCATGTGTTTCAAAGAGGTGATGGATGAACATTCCTCTTAGGGATATCGATCACAATTCATCCGTAGAGTTAGTGAAAGTAATTACATAATGGATATTAAATGAATTTCTTCGTGTAGGCTGCTCAAGAAAAAAAAGAAAGTACTCTTTATATCATGAGGAACTGCATTTGTTTTTTCTTAAACCTTTGCAAGAAGACCCCGACAGTATTTGCCTATTGATACTTCTTTAAAACAATTTGATAGCCAGTAATACCTTTGTAAAAAAAAAAAAGCTGTTCTCAAAATAAATTATTAGATCTTTTTCAAAAAGGCACTGCAAACATGAGAGATTTTAAAGTAGCAGTAATTGCTTCTAGTAGCTCTCTGGGTTGATTGTTTTTAGCTGGATGGTTTTTTGCTCTACATGATGTATTCGTATTAGATAGGTAGTCATATTTACCTGGAGTTAACATAAGCTGGAATTTCCCCAATGTTTTCCTAAATAGCAAGCCAATCTCTATTGACTTTAATAATTTAGTTTAACTAGGCTACCATACAGTCTTACATATCTAAGCCAACTGTGAGTATTCCAAAAGGGTAGCTTCCATCATGCAAATATTTGTCAACTCTCTGCTTGGATCATATTTGTAAATGGCCCACTGGACAAGGCAATCCACAGGACCCAACCTTGGATTAAGATGGGAACAAACTGATTATACAAATGCCAGGTCACTGGGACTCTTAGTTCATTATATATTCGGTTCTCATCTATCCTTTGAAAAGTGACATTCCTTCAAATGGACTTGAGAATTCCAAAAGGATTGTCAGATTCTGCCAGTGCAGTTGATGTCTAAACAGAGATAGAAAAATTAATGCTTCCCATTTCACCATTCCTCCTAATTATTTCTTGTTTGTCTTTAGCTTTGCCCTAAACATTTTCCCTTTCTGCTAATAATTTGGGGCTTTATTTGTACAATATATTTTTTAAATATATTATTGTAATTAATAAAAGGGTTACATGATATTTGCCAGATAGAAGTGCATTAATTCACATATATTGATAACCTTTCACATGTCTTGGTCCCCATTTCCCTCCCCCCTCTACCCCATCTTGGTTTTCCCCCCTTCCGTATCCAATTTCAAAAAACCAAATACAAATAAATCCAATATATCAGATAACAAAGTGAGATACTGTAACAATATGAGATAACCAAGGGACAGCAAAAGAAATGAGAGATAACATAGTACATTAAGGACAACAATCATTCATTATATGGCTTTTGTTTCAATATCCTAGAGGTCCTTTCAATTAGCTTCATATTATATGGCCTTATGTATCAAGGGTTTGCTCTATTGCAGATCTCTGCTAGTAGAACCCAAGGTTTCTACTGATTATGACAAATGAGGGAAACCATTGAGCCTGTGTTCCTTTGAGTCTGGGTTACTTCACTTAATATGATTTTTTCTAAGTCTTTCCATTTCCTAACAAATGGGGCGATGTCATTTTTTCTGACAGCAGCATAGAATTCCATTGTGTATACCACATCTTGTTGATCCATTCATCAACTGAGGGACATCTGGGTTGGTTCCATATCTTTGCTGTGGTGAATAATATTGCAATGAACATTGTTGTGCTAGTGGATTTAGTATGCCCTAGTTTCTGGATGGTTGGGTAAATGCCAAGTAGTGGAATTGCTGGGTCATAGGGGAGCTCTATGTTTAGCCTTTTGAGGCATTGCCATACTGCTTTCCATAGTGGTTGAATGAGTTTGCACTCCCACCAACAGTGTAGTAGTGATCCCTCCTGGCCACATCCCCTCCAGTATCTGTTGTTATTAGTTTTCCTGATCCTGGCCATTCTAACTGTAGTGAGGTGGAATGTTAGCATTGTTTGGATTTGCATTTCTTTTATGACCAGAGATGTTGAGCATTTCTTCATGTGTCTATAGGCCATTTTTGTTTCTTCTTCAGAGAAGACTCTCTTTAAGCCTTTGGCCCATCTTTTTTTTATATTTTTTATTGTGATTAACAAAAGGGTTACATGTTATTTGCCCAATAGAAGGTGCACTAATTCACATACATTGATACCCTTTCACATGTCTTGGTACCCATTACACTCCCCCCCACCCCCACCCCTCATCTTGTTTTCCCCCCTTCCCTACACAATTTCAAATAACCAAATACATATATATCCAATATATCAGATAACAAAGTAAGATACTGTAACAATATGATATAACCAAGGGACAGCAAAAGAGATGAGAGATAACATAGTACATTAAGGACAACAATCATTCATTATATAGTCTTTGGCCCATCTTTTAATGGGATGGTTGTTAAAGAGGAAGTAAAATTATCCCTCTTTGCAGATGACATGATTCTGTAAAGAATCCTATAGACTCTACTCCCAAGCATCTTGAGCTGATTCATAACTTTGGAAGGGTAGCAGGCTATAAAATTAACCCTCAAAAATCAATTGCCTTCCTCTACGCCAACAGGGAGAGGAACGAGGCAACAATCAGGAAAGCAACTCCTTTCATGCCGGGGCCTACCGGCAGCAAATTGGGGTTCCTGAAATAGGGGGCAGGGACTGGAAAAAATAGAAGAGAGACAGTCTCCATCAATCGAGACAAAAATTCTTGATAAGGTTCATCAGGTCCCTGTCTAATTTCAACTAGATTTTTAGTACGGTTAGAATTTGGTAATTTTTTCCAAGCCTCTTTTGCTGCTGCATTTATTTGTATATAGGCTTCCATTGAATAGCCCAGTTGATCTTTGGTATTTCTATAGGTTCCCTCTCCTACCAATTGATCAAAAGTATAAGGCAGATTCTCAGTCCTTTTTGCTTCAATTATAGCTTGACACTGTTTAGTAAATGCTGTTGTCCATAATAAGTAATCTCCCCCACTAAGGCATGCTCTGGCAAGCTGCTTCCAGTCATTTGGGCATAAAATGTCAGTACGCATGGACTCCAATGCTACTTGAGTAAAACGGGCAGTTGGTCCATATTGGGAACAGGCACTCTTTAAGTCCCGTAAAAGTTTAAAAGGAATAGGTCGATGGTATACTTGTGCATCATGATTAACTAAAATGAGGAAGCATCGAGGCCCTGAAATATCTTCCCTTCTTTTAGCAGCCTGAGCCAAGTTTAGTTGGGATGCATTGTGCCTGGTTGTAGTGCCTGTTAGGAGGCACTTGTTGCTAGGACCTTTAGGCTTGCCTAAAGGTTGAAAAAGGGATTGGGGCCGTAAGGCTGCAGCCGGAGGCGGTGGGTGTGAGGGGTAAGGATTAGAATCAGACACCATAGTGGCCTGAGGGTCATATTTCTTTCCTACTTCTCGGGGGGGGGCTCTCTGCTCTATCCCCATTTTCGATAGAAGATGTAGGATTTCTTCTAACTTCTTCTCTATCGTAGATATCCGGTCCTCCATTGGCTCATCATAACTTTCCTCCTTGATATTCAGATCTGAATTCTGATACTCAATATCTACTGGTTGTTGTTCCCTTTTCAAGATCTCACTTAGACTCTCTTGGGCTGCGGCATATGGCTCAGCCTCAGGTTTTTCAGAAGGGTCCTTTAATTCATAAATTTCCCTTAATTCAAGATTAAGTTCAGCATTCTCATGTTGAGGATTTATGTATTCACTTACTAAATTCCATACATTAATAGCCTCTACTGGGGTCTTTTCGGGGCCATATACACTATAATAATCTTCAATTCCTTTTCCTATCCGCTGCCAGATTTTTAGGAATTCCTCCTCTATAGACCTTGGGCATGCCTCCTCGCAAACTGTAGGAAGCTCTGAAGCACC
This sequence comes from Megascapheus bottae, assembly GCF_031878675.1. Lineage (NCBI taxonomy): Eukaryota > Metazoa > Chordata > Mammalia > Rodentia > Geomyidae > Megascapheus > Megascapheus bottae. Next base: position 15,042,743 of record NC_143514.1, read on the forward strand.
CCTTTTTCCACCCACGTTCCGTGGGCTTCAAGTAGGCCTGTTAAGATCAGCACATATGACCTATGGCTATGAGTCTGACCCATAATTTTTACTCCTGACTATACACTCTCTTAAGATCCTCTCTTAATAGTCCTACGATGTGTTACTCACCACAGCGGGGTCCTCCACCTTCGTCCCAGTTTTTCAGGGTCCCTGTTCAGGCGCCAGTTGCCGGGGCCTACCGGCAGCAAATTGGGGTTCCTGAAATAGGGGGCAGGGACTGGAAAAAATAGAAAAGAGACAAACACATCGGTCCGGAGGTCTGCAGCTCAGGTAAAAACTGCAGCCTCCTTTATTCAACTCCAGGCCCATCTCCCTTCTTGAAACCCAGGGAACTTCCAGGTGTTACATTCATATGGTAAATCTCAGGTCATTTAAACAGAATAAGGCCAGAAAACAATAAGACAATAAAGCCATTGTCTGATGCAAATCAAGGTACAGTTTGATTCCACTCTGGCTCCCAACACTTTCACAATAGCCTCAAAGAAAATAAAGTCCCTAGGAATTAGCTTACCTAAGAATGTAAAGGACCTTTTTGATGAAAACTTTAAAACCCTGAAAAAGGAAATTAAAGCAGAACTAAGGAAATGGAAAAACCTCCCATGCTCCTGGATTGGAAGAATCAACATCATGAAAATGACAATCTTGCAAGGGCTATCTACAAATTCAATGCAATACCCATCAATATCCCAATGTCATTCTTTAAAGAAATAGAAGAGGCAATCCAAAATTTCATATGGAATAATAAAAGACCCCATAAAGCAAAACCACTTCTTAGCAGAAAGAACAGCGCAGGAGCAATTTCAATAACAAACTTTAGACTCTATTACAGAGCTATACTCATCAAAACAGCTTGGTACTGGCACAAGAACAGGCCTGAAGACCAATGGAATAGAACTGAGGACCCAGATATTAAACCACAGACCTATGGCCACCTAATCTTTGACAAGGGAGCCAAAAAAATAGAATGGAAGAAAGATAGCCTCTTCAACAAGTGGTGCTGGCAGAACTGGTTAAGCACCTGCAGAAAACTAAAGTTGGATCCTTCTTTGTCACCCTGCACTAGAATTAACTCCAAATGGATCAAAGACCTGGAGGTAGAAGCTGACACACTGAAAACTTTACAAGAAGGAATAGGAGATACACTAGGCCTCCTTGGCACAGGTCGAAACTTTCTTAATAAGGACCAAGAATCACAACAAATCAGAGAAAGGCTGGATAAGTGGAACTGCATTGAACTGCAGAGCTTTTGTATGGCAAAGGACATAGCTAGTAAATTAATTAGGAAGCCTAGAGAGTGGGAGAAGATCTTCACCAACTATACAATGGACAAAGGCCTCATATCTAAAATATATCAACAGCTCAAAAAATTGAATCACTCCAAAACTAATCTCCAAAGTAGCAATATATTTTTTGATTTATTAAGGTATAAAGTGAGGTGTTTTGTCTGAGACTATTTTTTTTCTTTTTTTAATATACATATTGATTTTACTGTTTTCTCTGTGGATTTCCATCAGTACTTACTCTATTCTATCAGTTGCACATTGTTTCCACTTTTTATTGTTCAAAATATTTTCTGTTGTATAAGTTAGAAAACAATGATGCATATAAAATAATTTAAATATATATAGCTTAGACTTGTAAAGGAAGCTTTACTCAATGCTAAATTTTATGTATGATTTTTATGTAAGTTCGTATATAAGATTTTTCTCCTGAAGTTATAAAGTTTAGAAATTTAATAATTGAAACCTACTAATAATCTCAAAAACTCACTCATCTTTATAAGTCTTTCAATTACTTTTTTTATTATGGCAACCCCTTTAAATATATATATATATATATATATATAGATAGATATATAGATAGATAGATAGATATAGATATATGTAATTTTTTTTGTCAGTTGTGGGGTGTGAACTCTAGGCCTAGGTGGTGTCCCCGAGCTCCCGCTGGAATTACAGCACTAATTCCTGCTTTGTAGTGGTTAATTCGAGATAAATTATCAAGGTCTTTAATGCTGGGGCTGGCTTTGAACCAGATCGTCAAATCTCAGCTTCCTGAGAAACTAGGATTACAGGTGTGAGCCACTAATCCTGGCTAAGTTCCTCATATTTTCTAATTCTAATATTTTCCTATCAGGATTACTTCTCTACTCTTGAACACCTTCAGCAACCTCTACCCTTCTCAGTGAAATTTACAATTGTCATCTAGTGACAAGAATGATGGGTTAATTTGTATTTTCTTTATAGCAAGAGAGGTAGCATTTCTTCATGTGTCTTTTGGCCAATTTTACTTCTTCAGAGAAGTCTCTATTTACTTTCTTTCCCCATTTATTAATTGGGTTGTTGATTCTTTTTGGTTTAGTTTCTGGAGCTCTTTGAGTATTATGGATATTAGGCAATTGTCTGATAAATAGCAATTTTTTTTTCTCCCATTCTGTAGTCTGTTTTTGGTTTAACTATGACCCTTCTTTCTTTTATGCCCTGAGTCCCTGGTACCTTACTCGGAAAATTGCTGTCCATGCCAATGTTATTTCTTCTACTGCTTCCAGTCAGAATTTCATGTTTTATATTACATCTTTGATATATTTTGAATTAACATTAAGAAAAAGGACAGATATGGACCTAGTTTCAGCTTTCCTTATGTAGATATCCAATTTTCTCATCACCAAATGTTGAAGAGCTTGTCATTTTTCCAATCCTATGTTTTTGGCTCTTTTATCAACTATTAGATAGCTGGAGGTCTGTGCAAACCAAAGAAACATTGAGATTTCATCTCACCTACTTGGAATGTCCAACATCAAGAATATCAACAATAGCAGACACTAGCAGTAATGAAAGGGAAAAAAATTCTAATTCATTGTCGATGAGAATATAAATTTGTTCAACTACTAAGGAAAGCAATTTTGATATCCCCCTCAAAAAAATCCTAAATATAGAACTACAATACAATTTAGTCATACCACTTTTGGACATTTATCCAAAAGATTATAAATGGATGAATGGATGGAGAAAATATGCTATATACGTACACAATGGAATTTTTCTTATCCAGTAGAATTATATTTTTGCATTTGCAAAGAAATTGGAATTTTAAGATATCCTAATTTAAGTAAGTCAGGCCAGGACAGACAAAGAACACATTGTCTCTCATATGTGGAAGCTAGAATTGATTTATAAATGTATAGATAAACAAAATGAACTTGTATAAAAGTGTACACAAATGTGCTAACCCAAATACAATATTTACAACAGAGAATTCAAATGGTATAATTCCTTAGAAAAACTCACAATCTGAGACAATTAATACCAGGAAAGAGGAAACTCATACTTGAAAGTTGTGGGGAAGAGGGGGAGCTAAAGGAAAGGGTTAGGTGAATGAAAAGAGGAGAAAAAGTTGAGAAATCTGAGGAGAGAGGTTCCATGGGGGGATATGAGGGGAAATGATGAAATGGGCTACATCAATCAGAATGTGTTGCATTCATTAACTGATTGGTTGAATGCTAAATTCTTTGTACAAGTACTTAAAATTTATCAAATATAATTTGAAAAAGGATTTGGGGGTTGATGAAAACATGTTTCACACCACCTTGTTATTAAACAGGAATGGAAGGGACTCTAGCCAGTGACAGCTGTTGACTGATTTGCATGATGGTTTGAAAGATACAAAAGAGTTTATGTTCTCTGTCTTATAAATAGGGTATGACTTGTTTGTGTTCATTCTTTCATTCATATATTATTAATACTACTGCAATTTCTACATCCTGCAGCTCCATCACACTTGACACAGGGTTTTCCAATGAATATTGCCTTAATTAATGAATTAGGAAATACATTATGTAAGATAATGTTTAAGGTACTAGATATATAGTCATAAGAATAAGAATTCTAGTTTTAGTAGAAGGACTGAAGACCAACTGGCAACTTATGTGAGGGCAACAAATTTAACCCAATTTGAATTAATCTCAAAGAACCTGAGAGTCAGAGACATTGAACCACTTACCAAAACGTGCGCAGTGACATGGGGAAGGGGTGAAGGTGTATCTAAGCAGAACACAAGTTTAATATCACCATTTATAAGTTGGTTAATTGAGTTTTCAAAGGAATGGATACTAAGATATAGCTAAAGCTAATACCTTATATTTATTTTGTGTTCTTTCTGTAATTATGAGTAGAATTTGGGGGTAATAAAAGAGATAAAGTATGATATTTTAGTCTTAAACACTTAAGATCTTATAGTCCCAAGTGGTCAATGATGCTACCTTATTTGCATCTGCTGCCTAAGGAAACAAGTGTCACGGGGAAAAGAAATATGGGTTAGAAAAATATGCTACCTACAAAAAATGCCATCTTTTTTTTTTAAATCAAAGTGGGTTGCTTGAAAATTCCTGCTTTGTGAGTTCTATCCCCTGCTCCAAAAGAAAAAAAAACAAAAATAAATAAAATAATAAAAAGTTCATGCTTTGGGCTGATAGCTTAGATGGCTTAGCTGTTGTTGATTATTTTGCTAAGATACTATCAGCAAGAAAGAATTAACTCCAAATGGATCAAAGACCTGGAGGTAGAAGCTGACACACTGAAAACTCTACAGGAAGGAATAGGAGATACACTAGGCCTCCTTGGCACAGGTCGAAACTTTCTTAATAAGGACCAAGAATCACAACCAATCAGAGAAAGACTGGATAAGTGGGACTGCATTAAACTGCAGAGCTTTTGTATGGCAAAGGACATAGCTAGTAAACTAATCAGGAAGCCTACAGAGTGGGAGAAGATCTTCACCAACCAAACAACGGACAAAGGCCTCATATCTAAAATATATCAACAACTCAAAAAATTGAATCACTCCAAAACTAACCTCCAAAGTAACAACCATCCCATTAAAAAATGGGCCAAAGACTTAAAGAGAGTCTTCTCTGAAGAAGAAACAAAAATGGCCTATAGACACATGAAGAAATGCTCAACATCTCTGGTCATAAAAGAAATGCAAATCAAAACAACTCTAAGATTCCACCTCACTCCAGCTAGAATGGCCAGGATCAGGAAAACGAATGACAACAGATGCTGGAGGGGATGTGGCCAGGAGGGATCACTACTACACTGTTGGTGGGAGTGCAAACTCGTTCAGCTACTATGGAAAGCAGTGTGGCAGTGCCTCAAAAGGCTAAACATAGAACTCCCCTATGACCCAGCAATTCCACTACTTGGCATTTACCCAACCACCCAGAAACAAGGACATACTAAACCCACTAGCACAACAATGTTCATTGCAGCACTATTCACCATAGCAAAGATATGGAACTAACCTAGATGTCCCTCAGTTGATGAATGGATCCACAAGATGTGGTATCTGTACACATGGAATTCTATGCTGCTGTCAGAAAAAATGACATCGCCCCATGTGTTAGGAAATGGAAAGACTTAGAAAAAATCATATTAAATGAAGTAACCCAGACTCAAAGGAACTTAGGCTCAATGGTTTCCCTCATTCGTCATAATCAGTAGAAACCTTGGGCTCTACTAGCAGAGATTTGCAATAGAGCAAAATCTTGATACATAAGGACATATAATGTGAAGCTAATTGAAAGGACCTCCAGGATACTGAAACAAAAGCCATATAATGAATGATTGTTGTCCTTAATGTACTATGTTGTCTCTCATCTCCTTTGCTGTCCCTTGGTTATCTCATATTGGTATAGTATCTCACTTTGTTATCTGATATATTGAATTTATTTGTATTTGGATATTTGAAATTTGATAGGGAAGGAGGGAAAACCAAGACGGGTGGGGGGTGTGGGGGGGGAGGGAAACGGGTACCAAGACATGTGAAAGGGTATCAATGTATGTGAATTAATGCACCTTCTAACTGGAAAATATCATGTAACTCTTTTACTAATTACAATAAAAAAATAAAATAAAAATGAGGAAGACCGTTAAAAAAAAAAAAAGAATCAAGTATCCTGGGTTCCTTGTAGAACAAACTATCCCTGTGGGTTTACATGAGTCATTTGCAATGGAGATGCATTTTAATTGCTTAGTGAAGGGTAAGAGATCCCAGATGACCATTTTATATGCCTACTTATCAGAGTTATTATCAGAATAAAATGAAAAAATAAATACAAAAAAAAGAAAGATGAATTGCTGTAGGATAAGGAGGGATTTTTTTAAATGTAAGGTTTTGTCTTAACTGTGTATTCCACGACAGAATTAAGACACACCTCAGAAAACAAGTGACAAATGAAGTAGAGAATGTAAGTGTTTTTTGAGAATGCTTGGGTACTGTTAATCCTATTTCAAAGTCTTTTGATGTCCATTTTTACATAAATGCATCTTATTCTTTTCAAACTAACCAATATGGGTGAGCTTGTGAACCTAAGCTTCACCACTTTCAGCCAAGGAGAAGGGCCTGCTGCGTTAGGGAAAAAGGGAGCAGTTTTCATGTGTGCTTTCTTGTCAGATTTTTGCCTGATGGCATGCCCTTATGCTGAAGAAGTAAATTTTGCTTTTCTGATACAATCCTTTGTTTTCATGTTGAGCATAGTGACTGGTGATTCTCGGAGAGTATATTTATAACACTATCACTATCACTATTAGTTGAGCAGACAATTATTAGAAATCGAATGTACAAAATATCCAGGTATTGGCTTCTTCTCTAATAAATGAGGAAGCAACATCTTCATTATGTTGAGGTAAATGTTATGTTTTCATTTCTCCTCTTTCTCTGGTAACTGTTTCACCCTGAGAGGCAGCATTCTCACCTGAGATACAGAGACTGACATTTCAGTAAACTTAATCTATATGTCCAAAGAAACTTCAAAGGTTAAGCAAATTCTATTTCTAATGCCATGAACACTAAGTTGTAAATGCTAGCTTTAGTTTTTTCATAACATTGGGTCTTTAATTTTGAATCAAGTTTTCCAGTGCTCTGAAATATCAAGATCATTTTTAGAAGGTAGCTATAAAAATCAATAGTTTCAGACTTACTGAAACAGGTTTTATGGAGATATGGCTGGGTCTATAAATTGAATTATAGTGAATATATTGTAGTATGTGAAACTTTGTACACACACGCATGTTTTCACTTCAAATTCAAAACCTAAGATGAATCTAGGACAATTTGTTGGAAAAGAAAAATTTTCAACTTTCCTAAATTAACTAGGTATACAGCTATAACATGTTTATCATGCACAAATGAAAGTGCTGTCTATATATCCCTTACAGAAAACATGTTTTATACTTCCCCTTTTGCTGACAGGTTTGTAAATGACAAAATAAAATTGAAACAAAATAAATTTGAAAAGAATACTCCAAGTTATTTGATTGTCTTTTATTTGATTTGATTTTAGTATGTTTGGTTATTATTACTCTGTTACAGCCAACTAATGTGAATGTTCTTTTGCAGTTAACACCTGGGGATTTCTATTTATAGACATATATCACAAGTTAAATGCAGAGAAAACTAGCTCACAAATTCAATAAAATTTGGTATATACAACTGCCAGCAATATCAGGGGATTTTCACCCAATATATTTACCAGCAAATCAATAACATAAGTAAAGCCATCTGTGATGTGGACAATCAACTATTCTCTAACAGGTACTAGTAACTAAATTAATCTAATTCCAAAAGTTCTCCTTACATTACAAAGCTAATACCACTAAGCTTTAAAATTCACATGTGATAAGCTGGAGGGTATTGCTTAATCATGGTTTAAATAAAAGGAAATTATGTGACAATTTTGAATAAAATTCTTTCACACTGTGTCGGTGCAGCTTAAATTACTCTTTTCTCTGGATACCATGCTCTCAAGTGTTCTTATTTCTTTATATGCATTTTTCATATTACTTGTAATAACTAGTAAACATCTTTTAAAATAATACCTGTTGCTTTAAAACATGCAACAAATAGCAATTGTTCTTTTTTTTTTTTCTTTTGGTGCCAGTCCAGGGGCTTGAACTCAGGGCCTGAGTACTGTCCTTGGGCTTTCTCCTCCAAACTAGCACTCTGCTACTTGAGCCACAGCACCACTTCTGGCTTTTTCTATGTATGTGGTACCAAGAAATTGAACCCCGGTCGTTGTGCATGCTAGGCAAACACTCTATCACTAGGCCAAACTCCTGACCCCATAGAAATTGTTCTTATATGAAGGCTGTGATGGGTATCATGGCTCATTGATCTGCCTGGCATCACCCATGTTTCCAGAATCAGATCAAAATTTGCTATCTTTCTGAAGCTTCCTTTGATTTAGGAGAAAATCATTAATTACTTCCTTTGTTGCTAACTTACCACTTGGAGTGTTTCGCACAATATTCTTTCTCTGACAAAGAATGCAACTGGCATATATTTTTAGGGAGTGAAGGTGAACAAAGATGGCAATATTGGGCCTTTGCTACATATAATTTTTCTGTAGCAGTCATAACTAAATGTGAGGATCACCATGAAAAAAACACAAATGGTTGACTTGTGTATGAGTTGATAAACTCAGAGTTTGTCAGTGTATAACTGTGTACTGCACTCTAGGAAGCTTCCTGCCAGTATTATATAGAAGAAATTTTGAACAGCCATTGGCTACCAACTATATACTAGTCTACCACCTATTTTTGTACTAGGGCAGACATGTGTTGCAAGACTCAGTATGAGGGAGATAAACAGAAGTAACAACATAGGGCTGGGAGCATAGCCTAGTTGGTAGAGTGCTCACCTAGCATACACAAAGCCCTGGGTTCAATTCCCTGGTACCACATACACAGAAAAAGCCAGAAGTGGTGCTATGGCTCAAATGGCAGAGCGCCAGCCTTGAGCAAAAAGTGTCCAAGGATATAGGACCCAGGACTGGCAAAAGACAAATGAACAAAAAAACAAACAAAAAATTATTTTCAGGCTGGGAGTTTGGCCTAGTGGTAGAGTGCTTGCCTAGCATGCAGGAAGACCCAGATTTGATTTCTCTGTACCACATATATAGAAAAGGCCAGAAGTGGTACTATGGCTCAAGTGATAGAATCCTAGCTTTGAGAAAGCCCAAGGACAGTGTTCAGGCCCTGAGTTCAAGCCCCAAGACTAGAAAAAATCAATTTCTCCTTAGAAAGAATATTGTTATTTTTGGTTTATTTGACCATTTTAAGAAAATAAACTATCAACTTTAAGAAATGTGTCAACATATGTCGTGTTTTACTACTCTAGTCAAATGAAACTAGAAAAGAGTATATAAAGGAGGTAAAGGAAAGAGATAAAAATACTAGTAGACTTTAAAAAGTAGGATTAGAGAACTTTGACAGAAAAATAGAAACAGTGAAGAAAGGAAAACAGTAATGAATAGAACAAATCTTTTGGGTAATGGAAGCAAATGTGGATGACTATCCTTAAATAAAATTCTTTTAGAATTACTTAACTCTGGAATAGAGCATGGCTCATGTACTAGAACATCAGTTAACCAAGCAAGCTGAGCATGCTTGAATACTAGTCTTCAAAATTCAGTACTGAAGAATGAATTAATTCACCAATCTTCTTTCTTCACCTCTTAGCAATATCCTTTAGGTTTTTTTTTGTTGTTGTTGTTTTAGGTTTTTTTTTGCCAGTCCTGGGCTTGAACTCAGGGCCTGAGCACTGTCCTTGAACTTTTTCTCAAGGCTAGAGCTCTACCACTTGAGCCATAGCACCACTTCCAGTTTTTTTCTATATATGTGGTACTGAGGATTCGAACCTGGCTCTTCATGTATGCTAGGCAAGCACTCCACCACTGGGCCAAAATCCTGGCCCCTATTTTTTAGTTTTTATGTATGCTTTTTGTTTCTCTAAATTATTTTCTCAAACTACTCTGGTCAATTCTTAGCCTTCAATACTATATTGAATTGGCTTTTATCAGTCAGTTCTGTTCCATACCTAGCCAAAGTCAGTATTTCACTCATCTGACTTATTTGACTTCTTTGTAATATATCACAGTAGGCCAACTATTGATTAGGATTATTGATTCTTTTAGTGTTTAGTTTTTTAAAGCCTTTGAATTTTCTAGTCATTAGAACCCTTGGTGAGATGTATAGCTGACAAAAATCTCCCATTCTGTAGGCTGCCTTTTAAGCTTAGTGACAGTATCTTTCACTGGGTAGTGAAAAGCATGGAAGCTTAATGAAATTGCATCTGTTGATTCTCTTCTTTTTTTCAGAGTCTCTGTAATTCTAGTTAGGAAGTTCCTGCCTCTACCAATAAGTCCTGGTGTTTACCTTTTTTTTTTTATTCTTTCCTGTAGTAGTTTCAAGGTTCCAAGTCTCAAACTGATAGGATGGGGTGAGAAATAAAGGTCTCATTTTAATCTTTTGCCTTTGGAGATCTAGATCGTTAGACCTCTCAGCCTTTGCTGACGAAGTTATCTTTTCTCTTATGTATATTTTGGGCTCCATTGCCAAAAATTAGTTGTCTGTAGATGTGTGAATTTATTCCTTGGTATTCTAATTTGTTCTGTTGTCTTTGGGTACATTGTTTTTCTAATTTTGCCACTCTTGAGGCTTGAACTCAGGCCTAGATACTGTCTCTGAGCTTCTTTTCACTCAAGGATAGCACTCTACCACTTGAGCCACAGAACCACTTCTGGCTTTTTCTGTTTATATGATGCTGAGGAATTGAAACCAAGGATTCATACATGCTAGGCTAGCAATCTACCACTAAGCCATATTCTTAGCCCCTGAGTCCACTTTTGTGCCAATACCAAGTTTTTTTTTTCCTTTTGTTGCTGTTGTTGTTTTAGCTTTATGGTATAAAGTCTATTATTGTGATACCACTGGTGTTATGAATTTTTGCTCAGGATTGTTTTGGATATTTGAAGCCTTTTTTGTGGATGGAATTTCAGACTATCTTGTAAAGTAAGTCAAACTCAGAGAAACAACTATTGTATGTTTTCTCTTACAGAAAAAGTTATCATCACTGTGGAACTATAAGGAAGATGACTAGGGAAGGATTTAACAAAGGAAGGGGATAGGAAATCGTAATGAGGTTAAATAGGATCAAATAAATTATTTTTGCTGATGAGCATGTTCTATTGAAACTTTTTATTTGCACAATAAACACACACTAATCAAAAACAAAATTTATTTTAATTGTCAGTACTTTATGAGGATATGAACTTTGGCAGCAACAGTGTGAGAGGACTGAGTGGGAATAGTGGAAGATATCTGCAATCCCAGTAATAGGGAGGGTAAAGCAGGAGAATCAAGACCACAAGCCAGGTTGGGCTGCATAGAGATCTTGACTTCCAGACTACTTAGACTACAGAAACAACACTTGTCTCAAAAAAAAAATCTTAGGGTTAGGGATATGCCTCACATGGTAGAGAATCAGACAAGTGAGAGTTCAAGGCAATGTGTTCAAGCCCCAGTATAGACAGACAGACATATGTGCACATTCACATACTATCTCTCTCTCTCTCTCTCTCTCTCTCTCTCTCTCTCTCTCTCTCTCTCTCTCTCTCTCTCTCTCTCACACACACACACACACACACACACACACACAAACACCCAGAGGAACACCACAATGATCTATTGTCTGGGAAGGCTCATGCTTATCATCTTAACTATTCAGGAGGCTAAGCTATGAGGAAAAGTTCAAAGCCAGCACAGTCAAATAAGTTCTTGCAATTCTTATCTCCAATTAGCAAGCAAAAAGTTGGAAGTATAGATGTAGATTAAGCGATAGAGCACCAGACAGGAACAAAACATGCAAAATAAAGCACAAGGCTTTGAGTTTAAGTTCTAGTAATGCCATAAAAATAATCTGGATACTACTGCCTTTAAAGTAAAGTTTATAAGTTTAAGGGCTTCTTTCCCCTTCATATAAAAATAAATTAAATGAGAGATAACATAGTACATAAAGGACAACAATATGTTATCTCTCATCTCTTTTGCTGTCCCTTGGTTATCTCATATTATTACAGTATCTCACTTTGTTATCTGATATATTGGATTTATTTGTATTTGGTTATTTGAAATTGGATAGGGAAGGGGGGAAAACGAAGACGGATGGGGGGAGGAGGGTAATGGGGACTGAGACATGTGAAAGGGTATCAATATATGTGAATTAATGCACCCTCTACCTGGCAAATATCATGTAACCCTTTTATTAATTACAATAAAAATATATAAAAAATAAATTAAATGTAAAGAAAAGAATGAAAGAAGGAAAAAAGTTGCCTATCTAAATGAAACAAAACAGCATTTAGCTATAGGAAATAAGGGACAAAAAATAAATCGCAACATGGCAGATGTCCTTCCTCATAAATTATCGTAGTTTTAAACAGCAAACTTTTTACTTGGAAGGAAGAGATTTGTAGAATAAAAGTATAATCCAACTACAGGCTAATCACCAGAGATTGACTTGAAAGAAGTTAAATAATAAATGTAACTAAAAGGTTCAACAGATTCAAAAGACAGGTGAGATATGTTTAAATTCCAAGACCAAGAAAGGAAGTTACCAGCAATTTGCTGGTGGAAATTTGGTGAGATTAGAGAATATTCAACCCTAATTACTAATTATAGGCAGTAACTCTGTGGCTTTGTGAACTCATGTCACTGTTTTTGGTGAGAAGTAGCAGGATATTTAAAAATGGTTTTAAAGTACATGGCAAGAATGTCAAAGACAAAAACTGAAATAACTCCTAAAGGGATATGTTAGTAGCTTACAACCATACTCTATTGAGCCTTTCTGCAGTTAAAACAATCCTTTTGATAAAATTAAATGCTGTCGGGAGGTAATGATTCCCATTTGTAAACCTAGCTACTCAGGAAGCTGAGACCTGAGGATCTTGGTTGGAAGACAGACCAGGACTGGAGAGTCCATGAGACTCATCTCCATTTAACCACTAAAAAGCCAGACATTGAACAAGTAATAAAGTACTATCCTTGAGCAACAACAACAACAAAAAATGCTAAGGGACAGTACCTAGAATCTAAATTTCAGCACCAGGACTGGCACAGGAAATATGACCCAGTCTTTGCTGACAATTCTTTGGGGGATCCTTTAATCCAAGTTAAAGTTCTTACATTTGATCAGAAGCCTTATCATTTACATCCTTTCTCCAATTAATCCCCATTTCACCCTAGTCATAATAGTGATAAGCTTCGGCTCCATGCCAGATGTATGACTCTAAGTTTGCTATTCTAACTATTGCCTTCCTCACATTCTCAGGACAAATTCTGTTTTGGCTGGTGAGATTTTGTTCAAATGTCACTTTGTGAATGAACTCTAATGTTACTTTCTTTATCTCACCAACAATTGGAAAATGCCTCTTTGTATTTCAAACTTTTCACTTACCCCAGCTGCTCTCTTTGTGTGTATTTGGTTATTTGAAATCTGATAGGGAAGGGGAAAAAACAAGATGAGGAGCCGTGGTGGGGGGAGGGAAATGGGGACCAAGGCATGAGAAAGGGTATCAATGTTTGTGAAGCAATGCACCTTCTATCTGGTGAATATAATGTAACCCTTCTACTAATCAAAATAAAAAAATATATGGAAAAATACTTTTTTCTATTTTTATTTTTTGTATTATTTTTTATTGTATTTAATAAAAGGGAACATGATATTTGCCAGATAGAAGGTGCATTAATTCACATACATTGATACCCTTCCACATGTCTTGGTCCCTTTACCCTCCCCCCCACCCCCTTCTTGGTGTTCCCCCCTTTCCCTGTCCAATTTCAAGTAACCAAATACAAATGTATCCAATATATCAGATAACAAAGTGAGATATTGTCTCAATATGAAATAACAAAGGAACAGCAAAAGAGATGAGATAACATAGCACATTAAGGACAGCAATCATTCCTTATATGGCTTTTGTTTCAATATCCTAGAGGTCCATACAATTAGCTTCATACTATATGGCCTTATGTATCAAGTTTTTGCTCTATTGCAAATCTCTGCTAGTGGAGCCCAAGGTTTTTACAGGTTATAATGAATGAGGGAAACCATTGAGCCTAAGTTCCTTTGAGTCTGGATTACTTCACTTAATATGATTTTTTCTAAGTCTTTCCATTTCCTAACACATGGGGCGATGTCGTTTTTTCTGACAGCAGCATAGAATTCCATTGTGTACAGATACCACATCTTGTGGATCCATTCATCAACTGAGGGACATCTAGGTTGGTTCCATATCTTTGCTATGGTGAATAATGCTGCAATGAACATTGACATGCTAGTGGATTGAGTATGTCCTTGTTTCTGGATGGTTGGGTAAATGCCAAGTAGTGGAATTGCTGGGTCATAGGGGAGTTCTATGTTTAGCCTTTTGAGGCACTGCCACACTGCTTTCCATAGTGGTTGAATGAGTTTGCACTCCCACCAACAGTGTAGTAGTGATCCCTCCTGGCCACAACCCCTCCAGCATCTATTGTTATTAGTTTTCCTGATCCTGGCCATTCTAACTGGAGTGGGGTGGAATCTTAGAGTTGTTTTGATTTGCATTTCTTTTATGACCAGAGATGTTGAGCATTTCTTCATGTGTCTATAGGCCATTTTTGTTTCTTCTTCAGAGAAGACTCTCTTTAAGTCTTTGGCCCATCTTTTAATGGGATGGTTGTTACTTTGGAGATTAGTTTTGGAGTGATTTAATTTTTTGAGCTGTTGATATATTTTAGATATGAGGCCTTTGTCTGTTGTATGGTTGGTGAAGATCTTCTCCCACTCCGTAGGCTTCCTAACTAATTTACTAGCTATCTCCTTTTTTCTTCTTTATTTTTAAAATTTTCCATCATTGAAATCTCCTATATTTACCTCCCTCTTTTCTCAATATATTCTTCTAATTATCCTTCTTACTTTCATAAGTTTTAGCTAATACTTTCCAAACTTTGTACTCAAATACGCTACCTGCTAAACAACTGAGGTCAGATATCCTTACGCTATACCTTTTCTTCATTACTATAACAATCTTACCCTCCTACGTTATTCCTCTTGTACCTCCCCTGATCTCTCTCATACTATTTTCTATCTCTGGTCCTCTGATCATCTTTCAACCCGTATAATGCATGGATCTATTCTTGATGGCTGTTGAGCAATACTGTATATCTAGGTGCTCAATGATACTCTAGGTCCAGAGGGACTTAAATACAATAGAGATTGGAGTGAGAGGCTTATTGTTTTGGTCATAAATCGGTGACCAGTTGTTGTATTAGTCTGGTCTGCAAGTGTACAAAAAGAGTGATAATACCAATCAAAAATTGTGAACATCTAGTGTCTGTCAGCTAAAGAGGTCGAGGTTGGTTATATCTGAAAAACTATAATTGTGTTAAGTATTAATCGTGCTCCCATTTTCAAATGGGCAGAACAAGAAACTCAAGAAAAATGTCAAATCAAGGAATAACATCCCCCACCCAATATAAACAGACAATGGAACAGTCACTGGCAAACCTAGAGGAGAGTCTTCCAAGTGCTATACAAATGCAATTGATAAACATCTTTCATGAAAAATGTGAAAATATAAAGAAAGAGATAAGGGAGGAAGCCATAGCTAAACAAGAGCAAACCATTAACAAGGTGATAAGTGAAAAAGGAGAAGCCATAAAGGAGGCCATAATAAAGGTTTTTCAAAGAAAAATGGATGAATTCATAGAATCCACAAACAAAAAGGTGACCGAACTCCAGCAAATGTCCAAAAAAATAAAGCTACTGAGCTAACCACTCAAAAGGAAATAAAGGAGCTAAAGAAATCCTTACATGATCTGAAAGAAGAGATGCAAGGCATCAAAAATGAGCAATTAGAAGCAAGGGAGATGAAGAATAAAGTAGATAGCTTTGATAGCAGGTTAGACAATGCAGAAGAGAGAATTTCTGGGGCTGAAGATAATTTAGTTGTTTTAGAGAAAGAACAGAAAATGAGTCAATCCAAATCTAGGAAATATGAGAGAGCGCTTCAGGAGGTCCAAGATACAATTAGGAAGCCTAATTTAAGGCTAATTGGTATTGAGGAGGGTGTGGAGAAAGAGGTCAATGGTATTGGAAATATACTTCAGGGAATCATCTCAGAGAATTTCCCAAATATCCAGAAGGGCAGGCCCATCCAGACACAAGAAGCTTTTAGAACCCCAAACAGACCGGATCAGAAAAGAACATCCCACCGCCACATCATAATCCGAACTGGATCAATAGAGACCAAAGAAAGGATCCTAAAGGCAGCCAGGGTGAAGGGATCAATAACCTATAAAGGGAAACCAATCAGAATAACCCCAGATTTCTCAGCAGAGACCATGCAAGCAAGAAGTGTCTGGAAGCATATATGCCATGCCCTCAAGTCAAATAACTACCAACCAAGAATACTGTACCCAGCTAAGCTCTCATTCATAACCGAGGGAACAATAAAAACATTCCATTCCAGGGAAAAGCTGCAACAATATGTAGCAACAAAACCAACACTACAGAGAATTCTCAAAGATATTCTATACATAGAAAACCAAAATAACTGCAATATAGGGAAAGAAATGGCACCTAAACAGCATACCATCTAAGTACTACAAGAACTCTCAAGACACAGGCCCTAATAAAAACTTTTAAAAATGGTAGGAACTAATAAATATCTCTCAATCCTAACGCTCAATATCAATGGACTTAACTCTCCAATTAAACGGCATAGACTGTCTAGTTGGATCAAAAAGCAAGATCCATTATTCTGCTGTCTTCAAGAGACACATCTTACCCAAAAAAACAAACACCTTTTGAAAATGAGAGGTTGAAATAAACTCTATCATGCTAACGGCCCGCATAAACAGGCTAGAGTTTTTTCTATTTTTAATCTTCTATCTTTCTCTGCTGAAGTTTAAGCAACATCAGGGGAGTTTCCTGTGCTTAGTTTATTCTGGGTGTAATGCTCTGTCCTAAATGTATAAAACAGTAGCAGAGACTATCAATACACAATTCTTGGGTGGATATATCAATAGCTGTATGTTGAACAAGTGTTAAATTACATTTCAAAACATTCAATATGAGTGTACTCAGACAAATCATACTATAGTAGCTGATAATCCAGTGAATGTTAATTTAGTTAAGATATGGGACTACTGAAGGTTATTGTTAATTTATCATGCTTTGATGGGTTTGTGTTTTTGCATCCAGTTTGGGTTGATAAAGCTCCGGCAAAAAAAAAAAAACAAAACAGGCATGTTCAAGTTAGTGCTGTTTACTTCTAGTTTAATTCTGAATGAGAATAAGTTGATTGTTCTCCTTGCTCAAAATATGTGTTCAGATTTTTAAAAGTCTATTGTTTCTCAGGGAATGTAATTAGCAGAGAACAACCTTTTGAGTGGATGATAACAAGTCTTGCCATATGAAATATCAGAACACATATTTTATGTAAAAATTTTAGCCTGCAAATTCACTTCCTATCCCTTAAAACTCATTGGTTCCCCTAGGACAGAAAAATAAATGTGATTAGTCCTCATATCTTCTCAGTGTGATACATTTCTTTCTCATTAAGAACAAAACCACCTGCTTTGTCAGTGAAAGAAATAAGAGGCTCTCTCTTTGAAACTGGACACTAAATTTAAGGAATGAAACAAGTGAATGATATGCTAATACAGGTCTTTGAATAATAAATTAGAAAGCATTAGATGAAAAATAAAGGTTAAAAAACAAGATGGAATAAATCCAAGGCTAACAGGCATTTTCAAATTCATTGATAGCTCATCAAGATATTACTGAAGAGCTAAGAAAAAAGAGCAGTGTGTTAATGACCTTCCTAATACTAAAACGAAAACCTGAATATGTTCAGTTTGAGAAGACAAAAAGTGTATTTGGTTTACACTTTCCTTTGGTTTATCCCACTCCATGACTGGTTGACTCCACTGCTTTTAGGTGTATGGCAAAGAAGTTAACAAGAAGCCAATAAAAGCTGTTAACTTTATGGCAAGAAATTGATTACAAACAAGAAAAAACAATGTGGGACCCCACAATTCATTTTATGGAGACATTCCACGTAACATGAAATGCTTCCAGCCAGCTCCTCCTTTTAAGTGAAGCACGGTGCAGGGCTTTGACAGGTGGGCCAAAATCAAATAATAACACAGTCAAAACTAAAATTCATCTGAGTAAACAGCTGATTGGATAAAGGATAATTCAATAGGAAAGAAAAAAAAACTCAAACAAATGTATGCCTTTTGTGCTCTGACTTAAAAAAAAGTGTTTGATCCTCTCTCACAGTATTATTATAGACCACATGGAGAAACTTGCTAAAATATGAATTTATATTTTTAACTGGTTGAGAAATATAACCAATGATTATTAAGAAAAAACAGAGAGACAGACAACGACAGACAGACAGACAGATACACACACACACACACACACACACACATTTGCTTTTAAACATTACATCAGAGTATATACAATGCTTGGCATTCTTGACATTCTAAGGTATTTTGAATTAGTTCACAGAGAGCTTTCAGGCAAAATATATCAATCCTTGGAAAGAAGGCTGTGCAACATGATTGTCTTCACATCACTAAGATAGGGAAAGTAATATTTAAATGGATAAAGGGCTTGCATAAGAACATTTGGAATGCTTATTAGTATTTTACATGGCAAGGAGCTAAGAGAGATAGTCAATATGATGGAAGAAAAATAGCATAAACCTAAAAACTTCACCAACATGGAAGCCTAGGACATATATCTCACAAAATCAATGTAAGCATACACAGTAAACTGAGTTTATTTATTTAAAACCGACATTTTTTTGTAATTATAACTATGTTCCTAGGATTATTAGTATTTTCTAAGCCTGATTGCTTGAGATACTGTGTTTCATGCAATGGAGAAATGGCATCTGTGCTCAGCAGTGAGTTCTTGAATCATGGGGACATTTCTTGGTAAGAGGTAAAGAGTCACCTAATAACTGAACAGATTCACCAAAGGTAGCAAGTATAATTTTCAAAAATCAAAAGGCGATGGGAAACTTAAAAATAAAAAAAAGAAAAAGAAAGAAAAAGAAAAAATCTCTAGTTATCTGATTTTATCTAAATGTGCAAATTATGAGATGGTACCTATGAAGCAGCCTAGGAGCTAAGATACTGTGTAGTGTATCACTTTTAAAAGATTCTGGAAACAAAAATAGGCACTTTGTTTCTTTTTGATTCTTTCTTTCTTTTTTCTTTTCTTTTTTTTTTGTCGGTCATGGGGCTTGAATGCTGGTCCTGAGTGTTTTCCCTGAGCTCTTCAGCTCAAGGCTACCACCTTACCCCTTGAGCCACAGTCAAACTCGTTTTCTAGTGGGAAACTGGAGATAAGGCTTACAGTTTTTAGTGTCCCCGGGCTAGTTTTGAACTGTGATCCTCCTATCTCAGCATCCTGAATACTTAGGATTATAGCTTTTTTCTCTTTTTCTTTCTTTCCCTTTTTTTCTTTTTGCCAGTCCTGGGACTTGAACTCAGGGCCTGAGCACTTTCCTTAAGCTTTCTCAAGGCTAGAGCTCCACCACTTGAGTCACAGCACCACTTCCTGGCATTTTTTTCTGTGTATAGTCCAGAGGAATTGAACTCAGGGCTTCATGCATGCTAGGCAAGCACTCTACCACTAGGCCATGGTCCTGGCCTCCCCAATGTAAGCACTATCTTGAGCTGACATAATGTTTAAATGTTTGTAGTAAGGTGACATACAAGAAGCAGATTTGCATATAACTAGGTGAGGAGTTTGGCCTAGTGGTAGAATGCTTGCCTAGCATGCAAGGCCTGGGTTTGATTCCTTGGTACCACATACATAGAAAAAAGCCAGAAGTGGTGCTGAGGCTCAAGGGGTAGAGTTCTGGCCTTGAGAAAATCCAAGGACAGTGCTCAGGCCCTCAGTTTAAGCCCAGGTCTGGCAAAAAAAAAATCATATAACTACATTGGAATAACAGAACATGAAAGGAAAGTGAGGTATGACCAAGTAAATTAGGCCCTGGTGATTTGTAGTAAACTTGCCAAGGTCGTGACAAAAAGATGATTTGTTTGGATGAAAAATTATGCCATGTGACTATATCATAAATTATTTCTAATTAATTAATTGTAATGGTTTTGCTTTTTTATTTTTAACTTTGAGTAAATCTACATCTTCAGGAGGTTCCAGAGTTCTATACAGATACATATGTCATTTGAAAAAATGTATCATCTACCATTTTCTCATTGCTTCCTCTTTCACCCAGAAGTTAGTGGATTTAATTCTGCAAATAAATGTATATAAATAGATATTGATATATATCATATATGCAAATGATATGCATTGATTATCAATGTATGATTGGCTATATAATAATTGATTATATAAAATATGCTTATATAATTAACTATACACAATTACAATTTATAAAATATATCCATAATATATGATTATGGAGATAATCATATGATAATTTATTACATACATAATCTATTGATTATATAAGTGAGGATATATTTATATCATACGTATTTTACATATAATCAATCATAAATATTTTGATTATACAGTTATCACCAAACACTGTAGAGCACAAAATACAAATATTTTATGCACAGATGTGTATTCTTCTTGTATATTGACTTCTTAATTTAATTTTTTGTTCATTTTTGTGCCAGTAGTTTGCTTTAATTTGGGCTAAAGACTTGCTAAGTTTTTCATAATGTCTGGCTTTTTACCACTTGAACCACTACTCCACTTCTTGCATTTTGGTGGTTAATTGGAGATATGAATCTATGAACCACTATTCTCAGATCTCACCCTCCTTAGTAACTAGGATTACAGATATGAGCCACTAACACCTGAACTCAATTTCTGACAAAATAGATTTTTTTATGAAAATAAAGAAAAACGTGCTTGAGAGAATTCTCTTCTTTATTCAATAACGCTCTGGAAGGAATTAGTGAGTTTCCGGAGTTAATTCTGTCAGGTTTCAGAATTTTGGTGTGTGACATGGACACTTTACAATACTTGTGATACTGGTTTTTGTTTTGTTGTAGAGAACCACATTTTGTGAGATAATTCATTGCAAGAATCTCCCTCCATTGTATCCAAGAGACTGAATGTGGCCTGCTGGGCTGATTACACTCATTTCCATGACTTTCCAGTACCTTCCTGTGGGTGATAACCCAGGGAAAGCCACCTGTGGAAGACCAGCACTATGTTTATGCACAAAGAAAATAGACTACCTACGTACTTTTCCACTTTAGTTTCCAAGAAAACCCCATTTTATGACTGCTGTTCAGTGCATTTTGAACATGTGTTTCTCTCTAAATGTAAAGGAAGGTTAAAAAGAAAATTAAACAAGAGTTATCTGGCAGTATGACAAGCTAGTCCTATCCACCTGGCACAAGTTCCAGAAGCAAAGCAAAGTGATTGCATGGGAGAGAGCTGCTTGGTAAGCAACAGAAGTGAGGGAAGATGAGCAGATGAGGGCTCACTGAACATTACATAAAAGCTTGCAATGTGGCTCTGCAGGAGGCAATGAAGAAGCAATAACATGAGACAGTAGAGTTAAAGCCAGACCCAACAAGAAAGAAAACTATTTTAAGTATAAGGTCTATCATAGTGCCAGATCCCTTCTCAAGAAGTCACAGAAACTCTGTCCCCTGAGGTAGAGCAGGAAATCTGATTGTGCAGAATAACTGGCTTAGGGAGGGTTTCTGGCTTAACAGTACCTCTTCTTTAACAGCTAGGGTAGTAAGGCTTTCTTTTAATGTGACCTGGATGATTTGATATTTGAAGACTTCTGTTACATGGATGTTCTTATAGTCAGTTTTGTTACATTACTTGGATATGATTCACTTACCTATTTTTGCTTCTATATATTATTCATCATGTATTCAACAAACAAATAATAGGCTGAAGTAACGCTGAAAAACTGCTTCATGTACCTAAGAAAGGAATCAACTTGAATTCTTTTTTTATTTTTCTGCCAGTCCTGTGGGTTAAACTCAGAACCTGATCACTGTCCTTGGACTTTCTCAAGGCTAGCACTCTACCGCTTGAGTCATAGCACCACTTCTTGGCTTTTTCTATGTATGTGAGCCTGAGGAATTGAAGCTGGGTCTTTGTTCATGATAGGCAAGCCCTCTAACACTAGGCCAAACTCCTAGGCCCAACTTGAATTATTTTTAACCATTACAACAATTTAATTGCTTTGCCAATGGGTGATACTTTTAGTAGCTTTGGGCTCTGTAGAAACAATCCTTATAATTATTAGTCAAATAATTACATGTACAAAAATATATTTTATGTACTTACCCATTTTTTCTGACAAGGAGCACAATAGAAGGGAAAATTATGATATAACCTTAAATTATAATTGTCCTTTCTCCCCACAGGGCTGTGTAAACTAAACATGTGAATTGGGTGGTAGGTAGAACTTTTTCTAGGACTTTAATATCACAGGGATTAGAAAGTGTATCATTATGAAATGGAGAGTGGAGCTCTGCCAAGTGTACTCTATCCTGTGTTCTACCTTAATGGAGACCCTGCAGACTAATTAGACAGCATATTCCTTTCTACACTTTTATATACTCTGCATTGTTTTCTATTCTTCAATCAGGACTAGATAGATGCATTATTTTGCTGTTATATTCTCCCCCTTTCCCCACCTCTCTGCATTTTAGGTAGAAATTGCTTTTACAATTTTACAAAAGAAACAAAGAAACCTTTCACAGTACCTAGTTATAAAAATGACAGCAAGGTGAGGTTAATGGCTCGGTCTGCAAGTTCATGCAATATGACTAGTTTCAAGGTCTCAGCACAATCTTTCTGAACTAAACTGTGGTTCTTGTGTGAGCCCTGTCCTGGAGTGCAAATCAATCAGCAAGTTCCCTTTGAGCTCTTGTGCACATTTAAGATTCCAAAGCTTGCATCTCACATCCATTTCTGAGGAGGCAGGGAGAAGAGCCACTTTCCTGTCCTGCTCTCAATCCCAGCATGGAATTCAATAATGACCTGTCAGGAAAGGAGGCTGGGCATTCACACACTGTGCTACATCCTGAGGGACTTTCTTCATGAATTCAAAAAAAGATTCAGCAGGGCTCTAGGCAAGAAATCATACACACCATTTCAAAGGTGTACCCTGATCTTAAAAAAAAATTAGGGGGAGGGTATGATCACCTTGGTGTGTTTTCATGTGTTCTTTAAAAAATTATAGAAATGTAAAGGATAGCCTCAAACAGTTTTCAAGCCACAAAGAATAGTCTTTCTTTTGAACGTTTATGATTTAGTCATTTATCTTTTTTTTCAATACCTTAATGGGGTGCTTTTTGTCTTTTAAACTTTCATTGATTTTATTTTATTTCTTTTGCCCATTCATAATGGGATCATCAGGAAAAGGTTGGTATGTATATATTAGTTGTGCAGAATATGTTGGATTCAATTCAAATGCTAAAACTAATAGCATTTCATTTTCTCCAGCTAACTGGCTAGCGTTCCATACTCCAGAACAATGATGCTTGATTTTTCTTATGCTAAGGCTGGGAACAAAAAACCTCTCACAGAAAAATATGTATGTACATATATGTATATATACACTTACATATTTATGTATAATATACCTGTGCATGTGCATGCATATATATGGGGCACGTCACATGAGGGAAATGGAAACCTGTGCTGTAAAAGGAGACCTAACTTGTGGCCCGGGGCTCATTCCCTGGTCTTGGGACCGCACCTGGCTGAGATGGTACCTGACCACCCCGCTCCCTGTTGGAAGGTGTGGCTGTGATTTGTAAGGCTACCTCTGGGATCAAACCCTTCTTCCTCTTTGGACAACACATGCATCCTATTTCCTAAATGAGAGTACCTCCACTGCCCTGCCACCTTTGTGGGGGACAGCACATGCATCCTATTTCCTAAATGAGAGTACCTCCACCTTTGTGCTGATAGGCTCCTGCATCCTATATTAGCTGAATGGACTTCCTCACAAACGAGTTCCTGCCTTGACTGGTCTCCCTGAGGTGGCTGATTGTTCTCAGTCCTGCGAGGGAGGGCTGAGTGCGGGTGGTCAGTCAGCCCTCTCCTTTCTCAGCTAGTCCTGGTCAGGACGTGTTCTCCCTATCCCTCCTGCGGGTTGGGAGGGACCGAGAACTAAAAACCCTGACACTCACACACACACACACACACACACACACACACACACACACACATACATGTATATATATATATATATATATATATATAATTTACACATTTTTCCTTCTCTTTTTTGTTGGTACCAGAATCTTGAACTCAGGGCCTTCTGTGTTTGCCTATTCATTTGATTTTGAACCACACGTCCAATATTAACATTTTGCTAATTAATTGGAGACAGAATCCTGGAACTTCCCTTTCAGTCTGCTTTCAAACTGAGATCCTACTGTCTTAACTTCTTTTGTAGGTAGGATTACAGCTACTGATGATTGGCTACAACTTACATTTCTTGAAGGTCAGTGCTCTAAGCTGGGTTTCACAGGGAAAGCCTATATTTGTAATAGATAGTTTAGCAGTCAAGGTATTTATTAGAGAATCTTCTATGAGGAAGGCACTGGTGGAATGAAAGGTTAAAGAGAAAGCATTTTGGAGCTGTGGTGCAAAACTAGGTAACCTTATATACATCCATATCATGGGGAAACTCAAGAGCTAGCATGGCCTCTTGTAGTATCTCTGGCTGACATGGATCAGCCCTTGAATATCAGGAAAAATGTGAGTCATGCCATTGTTCAGTTCAGCTTACGAAGAGTGGGTTACTTGCTGGAGCCTCTTGTATGGCAGATGCTTTAGCAGCATCTTGGGCAGGCTGCCTGGGTAATGCAGCACAGTATCTGCCACACCCAGTCTGTTGGAAATACATCCCTTTTCTACTCTCTCCCTTTAATTGTAGTCACAGGAGTAACTTTCTGACTTCATGTGAAAAATTTAAGCTAAAGATCAATTAACAAAAGCAATTTAAAGCCAGGTATGCACACTGCTAGAGACAAAGAGGAGTTTGAAGCCAGACTTAATAGTGAGAACATCTCCAGAAAAAATTCTCACACAAAGAGCCTAAAAACCTCCAAGATATAGAAACAAAAGCCAAACCATGAGTGATTGTTGTCATTAATGTACTGTTATCTCTAATCTCTTTTGCTGTCCTTTGGTTATCTCATATTGTTACCTTGTTATCTAATATATTTTATATATATTTATTTGGTTATTTGAAATAGGATAGGGAAGGGGGTAAACAAGAAAAGGGGTGGGATGGGGGAAGGAAATGGGGACTAAAACATAAGAAAGGGTATCAATGTTTGTGAAGTAATGCACCTTCTATCTGGTGAACATAATGTAACCCTTCTATTAATTACAATAAAAGTTATATGAAAAAACAACCAACCAACCATACAATAAAAGTTTGATCAGTATTATTTTTTCCTTTCTTTTTTTTTTTTGTGTGGTTCATGGGCTTGAACTCTGGGCCTGGGCCCTGTCCCTGAGCTCTTCATCTCAAAGCTACTGCCCTACCCCTTGAGCCACAGCTCCACTTCCCATTTTTTAGTGAGTAAATGGAGATGAGTCTCACAGACTTTAATACCTGGGCTGGCTTTGAACCTTGATCCTCAGACTCAGCCTCCTGAGTAGTTAGGTTTACAGGTGTGAGCCACCTTACCCAGCTTGATCAGTATTCTTATACCGCATATATACAATGACTTTCTTAGGTTGATTTAATTAGTTTATTTATTTACTCATTTGATTGTTTCTGTCATGAGTCTTGAATTCAGGGCCTGGGAATGGTCCCTGATCTTTCTCTCAAGGATAGAGCTCTACCCCTTGAGCCACAGCCACACTTCTGGTTTTCTGATAGTTAACTGGAGAGAATAGTCTCAAAGTCTTTCCTGATGGGGCTGTCTTTGAACTATAGTCCTTAGGTCTCAGCCTCCTGTATAACTAGGATTACAGCTGTGACCCATCAGGACTCTGCATTCCTTAGTATTTTATACATGTATCTGTATCTGTATTTATGTATATATTTTCTATATATTGCCTAGTGTTTGATACATAGTAGAATTTTTCTTTACTACATCTCTCCTCCATGTTGTTAGGAGCCAGCTCTGCCTAAAACAAAAGAGCCAGCTGGTCATAGACTGCAGCCTCTGAAACCATCAACCATTACATATTTATTTTTTTGCCAGTCCTGGAGCTTGAACTTAGTGCTTGGGCAGTGTCCTTAGGCCTTCTCAAGACTAGCTCTCTTCACTTGAGCCACAGCACTCTGGCATTTTCTGTCTTTGTGGTACCAAGAAATCAAACCCAGTGCTTTCTGCATGCTAAGCAAGAACTCTACCTCTAGGCTATACTCTTGGCCCCCATGATAAATCTTTCCTTCTTTAGTTATTCTTTGGTTTCTTTCATGGAAACAGGGATCATATGTTCTGTACTCACATTCTGATAGAGCTCAGTTTTTAGAACTCATAAATAATAAAGATTCCTTGCTTTGTTGATGCATTAAGCAATTTGTTTGCCCTAAATGTCTACAGAAAATAAATCTATTTTTAAATAAGCCATTGAGACACCACATCAAAATGTCTCCTGCTCTATTTTGGACATTTGAAAAATTGGGTATTGAGCAGTTTACATTTGACTTAATGTAATAATAAATTCAAAGCTATGTGTTTTTGTATTAATTAGTAATATGTTAAATGTAAATGACTAAAGAGCAAGTGAACATCTAGGTTTTTGTGAATATGTGTTCTTAAAAATCTCTACAGAGCATTGATTCTAGAGGTTCTGTTGTATGTTGTTTTAAATACTTTCATCCATAAAGGAAAATAGTTGATTTCATTTGAAAGTGACAATAGCCTTGGTATATACCCAAACGAGAACAACAAAATGGGAACAAAACAAAATACAAGGCTATTTTTCCCCCCTTAGGTATCAATTTGTTCAGTTGTAGTAGCACTATCTTTTAGTATGTAATATGGTTCTCTTATTTGATCAGTTTCTAGATTTCAAATGCAATAATGACATATTTATTAACTTATTCTAAAGTCTCCTTTTACAAAAATTATACAGACTGAGAAGTGTCATGATTTTCTCTTTGCAAGGAACAGCTTGTGATGTTAATCTAATACAGAATCCATAGAGGTGGCCTATTCCAGCTTAGGTAATGAGGCAGGAAAAATGCATTTCTTTCCCTTCAAGCATCGGATGTATGGGCATGTTCTCCAACAACCTCAAGTAGAGAAAAGCTACTTGAGTGACTGTAAACATTTAAACATTGATATCAGCTGGAAACACCCAACTTACTCAGAAACAATGTTTAAAAAGGTATGCATGGCCTACTCAAGTTGATACATAGATATTACCCATCATAACATGCAAAGAAGCTCTCATGTTCTTTGAAAAAAATAAATGTGTGAGAACACATAAATTCACAAGGTTAAATAATCTTCATTATTTTACTCTACAGTTTCCTTTGACCCAGAAGATAATGAATCCATAATAGTAACCTCACAGATTCTGACCCATTCATTTTTTTTTTTTTTTTGCCAGTCCTGGGCTTGAGCTCAGGGCCTGAGCACTGTCCTTGGACTTTCTCAAGGCTAGAGCTCTACCACTTGAGCCTCAGCACCATTTCCGGCTTTTATCTATGTATATGGTACCGAGGAATCGAACCCCGGTCTTCATGCATGCCAGGCAAGCACTTTAACCTCTAGGCCAAACTCCCAGCCCTGACCCATTCATTCTTTAATAGTTACTTCATATGGCCTGATTCATGTTTATTTATTTATTTTTTTTTTGCCATTCCTTGGTCTGGAACTCAGGGCCTGAGCACTGTCCTTGGACTTTCTCAAGGCTAGAGCTCTACCAATTGAGCCTCAGCACCGCTTTTTTCTATGTATGTGGTACCGAGGAATCCAACCCGCGTCTTTGTGCATGCTAGGGAAGCACTCTACCACTAGGCCCAACTTCCTGCCCAATTGTTAATTTTATAGTCATTTCTCAAGTAGGTGTTGAGAACAGAATTCAAATTAACAGTATCTGTTGTGAGACGATTGTAAGAAGCTGCACCTTCACAAAGAGGACTAGCATTAGATGCCCCTGGGAGTAGTGAAGATGGATGGCATTCCCTGTGCAGAGTATGTAGGGTATTCGGAAAGGAACTTGCCTCTGAAACATACAGCCAAATGTGGCTGTTGATGGGGCAGAGCAGGAAGGTCGCACTGCATCCAAAGCAAAATTAAAATAGTGTCCTTGCCTCAGGTGGGAAAACACCACTGTAATGAATAAATGATGGTGGTCATGGATTTTTCTGTTTGAGCAAACAGATTGATGCATTTCTCCATAGGCAGGCTGTCTATAGAAGTCTGATTTCTTAGCACACATCCTTCATACAGGGACGTGGGCATTTGCATAGAAATGAACTGATTTAAGAAAGGGCAGAAAAGGGGAGGCAACAGAGAGAGCTTGAAAATGAAGTACAGAGGAATCTACCTTGTGGACTGGTTTATTGAGAGCCTATGCACCCTGGAATGCAGTAACTTTAGTAGAGTAGGTCACCTCACCACCTCACATTCATGTCACTTTAGATAAAGATGAGAAAATACAATTGTAAAAGGGAAGTACTGAGTGTTTTGTGTCTATTAATCCTTCATCTGTGAGCCTGAATAGAAAAGTTATTTAAATGGGCATTTGAAAAAAAACCTGCATGATATCCATTTTAAGAAATTTAAAATAGATCCTAAAAATGGAAATTTATCCTATACAGTATCAGAGCTGTTTTCACATGTGTCATTTTTCTTACTTTGAAATGTTCTGTACTTTCAATAAATATAACTAAAAGGCATCTAGTTTTCTTTTATCTGATACATGTAATTGGAAATAAAGGTATGTGGCTTTAGAGAAGAGAATTTTCACAGAAAAAATATTCTGGGCCCAAATTCTCTCCTCCTTTCTAATTTTTAAGTAAATATGTATGTTTGTCATTGAATCTTTAAGAAAATATTAACTAATTCTAACAAATATTTGAAAGGCCACTCAAATAACTTCAGGAATAATGGAGTAAATAAATCACAGTTTTTCTTACTGCAAAATCCTTCACTGTTTATTCAAAATATGACAGTGAGCTCTGTGAGTCCTTAGAAAGGGGTATATTGTGTCAAAATATTTGTTCAAATTGCTAGGTTTTATTACTAGGTTTAGAAATTCCTGAAGAGCCAAATGCTCTGCAGAAAGTAATAACATTGAATCTGTTACATTAGAAACAACTAGTTAGAAGCAAACAGTCTTGCTATCCTATATTAGATAAGAGTTCATAATTGGCAAAATTATAATAATAAAAAGTAAATATGTTTTATTTTATAAATAAATTAATAAAATAGTATTTTATTTTATAATAAAATATGAAGTTTTTATTTTGTAAGTTTAAGATGGAAACTTGCAAGAGAACTCCTGGATATGTTATGTTTGATGGGACTGAAATAATTCTGATATTTAAAATCCATTAACAAAAATTTATCATTCAACCAGATACCAGTGGCTCAGGTCTGAAATCCTGCTACTGAGGGATTGAGATTTGAAAATTTTGATTTGAAGCCAGCTCAGGCAGAGAGTTCAAGCCCAGGACTAGCACAAAACAAAAACAAGCAAAAAAAACAAACCAAAAAACCTTCCTCTCTTGTTACATAAAGCATTTTTTTGTTTTTGTCTTTTTGCTTTTTTGGGTTTTTTTTTGCTGTCATTGTTTTTTGCCAGTCCTGGGCTTGAGCTCAGGGCTTGAGCACTATCCTTGGACTTTCTCAAGGCTAGACCTCTACCACCTGAGCCTCAGCACCACTTCCAGCTTTTTTCTATGTATGTGGTACCGAGGAATCGAACCCAGGTCTTCGTGCATGGTAGGCAAGCACTCTACCACTAGGCCAAACTCTGGCCCACATAAAGCATTTTTAGTGTCTAACAATGTCCTATTACAAATAATACTGGAGTTAATTACTACAAATACTCTACTGCAGTTCATTGCACTTATCTCACCAGTAAGAGTACAAGAATTACTTAAAAATGTCTCAAGGTATATAGGAATAGATACACATACGTCTCACACATAGAAATATGCACTTTATATACATATACATATGGTATTGACTAATATGAGTAATAAATTACATATTTTCCATATAATTTTATGTTTTATATATATATATATTTCCTCCTGGAGTTAGGGTATTTTTATAATGGTGTATGTAGTATAAATGCACATTAAATATATTATAAAATTTACATATATGTATCATTTATAATTGATATATAATATGTTAAAAGATTATTATCATTGTGCAAAACTTGCATATTTCAGTGAAAAATCCATTCACTATTCACTATAAGTCAGATGCCAATATAGACATTATGAATATAAAAGCAAAATAGAATTGAATAAAATATTAACAATGGCTACTTGTGTTCTGCATCTATATTTTAGTGGAAAAATACAATGGAATACCCAAGGTTTTGCCTGGATTAGCCTCAAACCCTGCTTCTCCTCCTAGCCTTCTTAGTTGCTAGGTTTACAGATATAAGTCAACCATTCCAGCTTCAATAAATATTCAACAAGATTTTAAAGATTTTATGTTGTAAGAGCAGTCACTTGCAATATAGGGTAAGTAGGAAACAGTTGGTATTTTAAGATATTTACATTCTGTGGAGAAAGTAAGAAATAGACCAGCTGGGGCAGGAAGTTAGCCATATGACAAATAGAACTGAATGTTGAGCCAGTCTTTGTATGAAGCGGTGAAATGGACATGGCTTGTATAGGATGATTTAAAAAAAGTTTTGTAGTAGTTGATTTTGAGCAGCTGAAATGTAAGGAAGAAGAGAGACAACGTGTGAGCAGATGACTTCTAAACTGATGCAATAAGAGAGCATTCTTTACACTGCTACTTTCATATTTCTGTGATAATTTCAGAGAAAGCTATTAGAACAAATTTATCAATAATTGACCAGTTCCCTTTAAAGCTTGAAGACATAGAACCTAGGCATCAATATTTTAAATACTTCGGAGGTCATTTTGAGCATCAGTGCATTAGATATGAGAAATTGTTTTGTACCAGAAGCTGCTCAATCAGACTAATGTGGATAAAGAAGGTGAGTGGGAAGGAAAGAAGGAAATAGATTACAGGTCATGATAAGGTACTTGGAATTTTATTTTGATTGTGGAAAAAAACATAGCTGGTCTGAGCAGGACATGTTATATGACCATACTTGGAGACAGTTTCAGCATAGTGGGGACAAGGATGAGAGCAGAGGTGAAATCAAGGAATACATTTGGATAGAACTTCAAAAATCAACCTATGGTCATCATCAAGGGAGAAGTGATGGACACATGAAAGCTATATTAAGCAGATCATTTTCCTTTTGTAGGGTTAGAAACATATTCTGAAAAATTTGTTTTTTTTTTTTCCATCATTGACAATTACTTTGCCAGGGCATGCAAAACAAAACAGTCCATACTGGATAGCTGGATCAACCCCCGTCTCCCCCCCCACATACACACAAAAAAAATGATTAAAAAATCTATTTAGAGAGGGGCCGGGAGTTTGGCCTAGTGGTTAAAGTGCTTGCCTAGCATGCATGAAGACCCAGGTTCAATTCCTTGGTACCACATGTAGAAAAAAGCTGGAAGTGGTGCTGTGGCTCAAGTGGTAGAGCTCTAGCCTTACAGGAAGGAATAGAAGATATACTAGGCCTCCTTGGCACAGATCGAAACTTTCTTAATAAGGATCAAGAATCGCAACAAATCAGAGAAAGGCTGGATAAGTGGGACTGCATAAAACTGAGGAGCTTTTGCATGGCAAAGGACATAGCTAGTAAATTAATTAGGAAGCCTACAGAGTGGGAGAAGATCTTCACCAACCAAACAACAGACAAAGGCCTCATATCTAAAATATATCAACAGCTCAAAAAATTGAATCACTCCAAAACTAATCTCCAAAGTAACAACTATCCCATTAAAAGATGGGCCAAAGACTTAAAGAGAGTCTTCTCTGAAGAAGAAACAAAAATGGCCTATAGACACATGAAGAAATGCTCAACATCTCTGGTCATAAAAGAAATGCAAATCAAAACAACTCTAAGATTCCACCTCACTCCAGTTAGAATGGCCAGGATCAGGAAAACGAATAATAACAGATGCTGGAGGGGATGTGGCCAGGCGGGATCACTACTACACTGTTGGTGCGATGCAAACTCGTTCAACCACTATGGAAAGCAATGTGGCAGTGCCTCAAAAGACTAAACATAGAACTCCCCTATGACCCAGCAATACCACTACCTGGCATTTACCCAACCATCCAGAAACAAGGGCATGCTAAATCCACTAGCACAACAATGTTCATTGCGGCACTATTCACCATAGCAAAGATATGGAACCAACCTAGTTGTCCCTCAGTTGATGAGTGGATCAACAAGTTGTGGTATTTGTACACAAAGGAATTCTATGCTGCTGTCAGAAAAAACGACATCACCCCATTTGTTAGGAAATGGAAAGACTTAGAAAAAATCCTATTAAGTGAAGACTCAAAGGAACTTAGGCTCAATGGTTTCCCTCATTTGTCATAATCAGTAGAAACCTTGGGCTCTACTAGCAGAGATCTGCAATAGAGCAAAATCTTGATACATAAGGCCATATAGTATGAAACTAATTGAAAGGACCTCCAGGATACTGAAACAAAAGCCATATAATGAATGATTGTTGTCCTTAATGTACTATGTTATCTCTCATCTCTTTTGCTGTCCCTTGGTTATCTCATATTGTTACAGTATCTCACTTTGTTACCTGATATATCGGATATATTTGTATTTGGTTATTTGAAATTGGATAGGGAAGGGGGGAAAACCAAGACGGGTGGCGGGTTGGGGGGGAGGGAAATGGGTACCAAGACATGTGAAAGGGTATCAATGTATGTGAATTAATGCACCTTCTATCTGGCAAATATCATGTAACCTTTTTATTAATTACAATAAAAAAATCCTCCTGAAAAGTCTATTTAGAGATTAAAGTTCCAGCCTCCTAATATGGTAGTTTCTTCCAAATCCGCTCATCGAGCAGCTACAGAGCTCCTCCACATTTTGGTTGACTGAGAATGTCCTATATGACTTTGTGTTCTAATTTTTTCTTTTGCACTGAAAGCTCATATCTCTGTTGGCTCTAAAAGTATTATTTTATGTGTATTGCTTTGTACCATATTATTCTACTGGAGCTCATTTTAGAGTGCTGTTCATACTTCCAGATTTCATTTCTGGATACTATTTCCTCTGCTGTGTTAAATCCTATAGTCTTAGAAAATCTCCTTGATGATAGCCAGAACAGTGATTTCTACATCAACCATTTCCTATTCTGTTTTTATTTTCAATGCAAACTATCAACTTTCAATTGACTTCTAGGAAATTCATTCGCATAGTTGCAATATCCTTTATGCATTTTTGCATTTATTAATTCTACCTGCTTGAAACTTTCATTCTTCATTGAGTTCATTTTATCACTTAAAAATCCTCAGGTGTGTTTGCCTTTGCCAACAGTCTGCTTTACAATGAGCCTTTCTTCTGTATTACTTCTATTCAGATCTGATAACATGTTTTGATGTTTTCAGAATTCTTCAGAATATCTAGACAATGACAGTTTAAATTTCATCCTGCCTACTTTTTTTCTTCTACATATATATACATATATATATACATATATATTTATGTAGAAAACATGTGATGACAATTATTTACTGAAAGCTTGTCACTGTATTAGCCACTGTGACTTTGGTTATAATGACAGACAAACATTATGCCAGAATAGAAAACAGGAACTACACAAATCAAAATAATTGTAGGACTCATACTGTTGTGCTTCTCATGAAAGGGTGTGGTAGATGAGAAACAAAAGAACATATTGGGAGATTATGTTGCTTGCTCAGGGCTGGGATGGTCTTTCTGAATAATAGACATAGGAGCTAAGTTTAAAGAGATTGCATATAAGGACATAGAGGGAGAACAGTTATGTGTAATGCTGCTTCCCTCTCATTCTCTCTTTCCCCTCCCTTCTCTTCCTCAGCTCCTCCTCCTTTTCCCCTCCTCTCTCCCTCTGGAAAACCTCCATGGTGTGAGCAACATGGGTTCTAACTTATACACATCAAAATTGTTAAGGCAGAAATTCCCCAGGGTCTCCACTAAGAACCCCCTCATCTCTTGGAGGGACATGTGTACTTATTCTTGAGGTGATTGCTAGGAACAGAGGTTAATATCTGGGGCCCATCAAATTGTGGGATGTTTCCCTGAGTTGTGAATGTATACCACCACTATAGGAGCCAGAATTGAGAAGAATTATTTCTACAAACTTTCCAGACAAAAGAGGATAAACCACAGTAGGTAGAAAACATAATAAAGACCCACCTCCACCACACTAAAGTATGTCCATTCTCACCACTACTCTTCAATATAGTATGGGAATGCCTATCAGAACAATAAGGCAAGAGATAATCATACGGGGATCCAACAGGGAAAGAAGCAAATTCCCTCTTTGCAGATGATAGGATTATGTATTTAAAGAAGCCCGTAGACTACTTTACCAAGTTACTTAGGCTGATCCAAAACTTTGGCCAAATGGGCTATAACATTAACCTATAAAAATCAGTAGCTTTGTAGGATGTCAACAACAAGAAGAGCAAGGCTGAAATCAGCAAAGTAACTTCTTTTGTAATATCAGAGAACATTAAAATACCTAGGAATTAACTTAAACAAAGATGTGAAGGAATTCTACAATGAAAACTAAAAACCTGGAAAAGAAAATTAGTTTTAAGGAAGTGGAACAATCTTCCATGCTCCTGGACTGAGAGGATTAAGATCATGAAAACGACAATACTGACCAGAACTATCTACAATTCAATGCGTATTCATCAATATCCCAACAATAGTCTCTAATGGAATAGAAATAAAATCCAAAAGCTCATATGGAATAATAGAAGACCTTGAATAGCAAAAACAATCCTTAACAGGAAAAAAGTGCTGGAGTGATATCAATACCAAATGTTAAACTCTATCATAAAGCTATAGTTATAAAAAACATCTTGATACTGGCACATAAAAATGCCTGAGGACCAATGGAATAGAACTGAAGATTCTAAACCCACAGAATTATGGCAACCTAATCATTGATAAAGGAGCCAAAGAAACAGGATTGAGGAAATACAGCCTCTTCAACAAATGTTCCTCGAAGTATTGGCTATACAGGTGTAGAAAACTGAAACTAGATTCTTGTAGAACATGCTCCAACAGAATCAGTTCCAAACTGAGCAAAGATCTTGAGGTAAGGGCAGATACCCTGAAAATATTACAGGAAGGAATAGAGAAAATACTAGTAATCCTTGGCACAGATTAAAACTCTCTTAATAAAGACCCAGAAACACAACAAATCAAAGCAAGGTTGTATACATGGTTGTATACATTAAACTGCAGAGCTTCTGTATGGCAAAGGACATAGCTAGGAAGATAAATAGAAAGCCCACAGACTTGGGGAAAATCTTCACTAGGTATACAACAAACTGGGCCTCATCAAAAATATACCTGGATTTAAAAAAAATTAACCCCCCACAATAAAATGTCCTCAAAGAAACAATCCCTTTATTAAGTGGGCTAAAGAATTAAAAAAAGACTTCTCTGGAGAGGAACTAAGAATAGCCAATAGACACATAAAGAAATGTTCACGTTCTTTGGCTATAGAAGAATTGCAAATCAAAAGAACATTGAGATCCTTCTCAATCCAGTTAGAATGGCCATTATCAAAAATACAAATAACAAGAGGTACTGGTAGGATGTGGCCAAAGGGAATGCTCCAATACTGTTGGTGGAAATCTAAATTGGTTCAACCACTCTGGAAAGCAGTATGGAGGTTCCTCAAAAGACTGAACTCAAAGATCCCCTATAACCCAGCAATTCCACTCTTGGACATTTACTCAAATGATCACAAACAAGACCCACACTAAAGCGACCAGCACAGCTATGTTCATTGCTACATTATTTACCATAACTAAGATATGGAAGCAATGCAGATGCCTCTCAATAGATGGATGAGTAAAATGTGGTATATACACGGGAATTCTATGCTGTCATCAGAAGGAATGACATCACCCAATTCGTGAGGAAATGGAAGGACTTGGAAAAAATCATATTAAGTGAAGTAAACCAGACCCAAAGAAACATAGATGCCATGGTTTCTCTCATTTGTAATAATGAGTATATATCTAGGATAGTCCTATCAGAGGGTCACAATAGTTCAATAGTTATATGTGACCATATAAACTGGTGATAATCAAAATGAATTCCAAGATATGGAAACATGATTTTATTGTTTGTTTGTTTAATGTTCTGTGTGTGAGAAGTTATTTCTTTTTTCATAATTTTTTATTTATCCTCTGTTGTTACTGTATGTGATTTGGGGTTTCTTTGTCTAATATACATTTCTTTGACTTGGGGAAGTACAGAGGAACAACAAAATGGTGAGACGAAGGTCAAAAAGTGAACCAATGAAAAGGTGATACTCATAAGGTACTATGCTATGAACTTCACAGGGGAGGGAAAGAGGTAGAAAACAAGGGAGGGGATAACACCATTCAACAAGAAATGTAGTCCTGGAGCCTGTGTGGCCTAGTGGTAGAGTGTTTGTCTAGGTGCATGAAGCCTGGGCTCCATTCCTTGATACTACATACACAGAAAATGGTGGAAGTGGTGTTGTGGCTCAGGTGACAGAGTGCTAGACTTGTGCAATAGTGCTCAAAGACAGTGCCCAGGCCCTGGGTTCAAGCTCTAGGACTGGCAAAAAAAAAAAGTAGAGAAAAAGAAAAACAAGATATGTACTTATTTACTTAATAACCCCTCTGTAACTCACCTTTGCAATAAATAAAATAGTATTAAAAATAAAATCAGCTGGGTACAGTGGGTCACACCTATAATCCTAGCTAGTCAGGAGGCTGAGATCTGAGAATCAAGGTTCGAAGCCAGCCAGGGTACTAAAGACTATGAGACTCATCTCCAGTTAACCTCTAGAAAACTGGAAGTGTTGCTGTGGATCAAGGGTAGGGTGGTAGCCTTGAGCTGAAGAGCTCAGGGACAGCACTTAGGCCAAGTTCAAGCCCCATGACCCACAAAAATAAATAAATAAAATTAAAGTGAGATCCATATTAATAACATAGTAAGAATTTTCTAGACAGCATTGACAACAGCCATATAATTTAAAAAATGATAACATTATATGAAATCTTAGAAGATATTGCCTAATTTTCTCTTATTAATTTTGCTTTTGTGCATGGGAATCTATGTTATGAGTAATGCATTAAAATGCAATTTGAATATAAGTAATAAAACTTAGACCTGTTGTAAAAAAAACTGTTTCAAGGAAAACAACTTGATTAATAAATGTAGCTGGGGATTGCTCCCTATCTGATGCAAATAAAATGGTATACTGAGTTTTGAAAATTAGACAAAAAGATCTTTGCATTTATTCAGCACAGATTTAATTGAGTCTTTCTCTGTCTCTCTCTGTCTCTGTTTCTCTGTCTCTGTCTCTATATGTCTGTCTCCCTAGCTGTCTGTCTGTCTGTCTGTCTGTCTCTCACTTGCTCAATCTCCTCACTTTGTCTTTTGGCCTTGTTTGATTTTTGTTGTTTTATGCTGGAACTGATAATTGAACTTAGGACCTCATGCTAATATTCCTTTTTCACTCAAGCCTGGTGCTTTACCACTTGAGCCATAGTTCCAATACTAACTTTTAGTCAGTAAATTGGAGATAGTAGTCTTGCAGACTCTTCTGCCTAGATTGGCTCTGAAACACCACATTCTTCAGATTTCCCGGCCTTCTGACTAGCTAGATTTATAAGTTTGAGCTCTGTCTGTCTGTCTGTCTGTCATTTATCCTGTATATGTATCTATACTGATCTCCAACAATTTTTAAATATTTCCTTAAAAATTCTAAATTGTTACTATAAAGATAATAAAGATGATGTACAGAATGGCTATAGAGACATAAATCAGGCGATGAGGACTTTTCTTTTTGAACAGTGTCACCTCTTCCCTTGCTCTCTCCTAATCCCCCACAACAAGTTGTATAATACATTTTCAACCTAGTGTAACCTCTCTTCAACAAATGTTAGCTCATAATGTTTTCAAAGATGATTGCATCTTTGTCAGGGATCAAATTTTATTTTTACACAGAAAAATCATTAATTGAACTAATGAGAAGACATTGAATTTTAAAGTGACTGTGTACTGACTGTGTACTAACTCAGTCCTTGTACCACTCTTCTCTTTTGCTTTTCTATTTGCTTTATAACTTAAGGACCAGTAACCTTATACAGGAGTGTATTTAGAGTTGATCTGACAACCAATTTAATTGAAATGTTAAAGACTTCTATGTTGGATAGTGTAGAAACAATCTTTCAAGAGAAGCTGTGTGAGTGAAAGAGAGATCACAAAGCTGGTGAGATACATGATGGTGGCCATTAGAGACGAGGATGCATGCCACCTTGAAGTGCCTTTTCAGCTGCCCCAAGAGACCAGCTGCCAAGCACAGACAAGGAAGAAGTACAAAATCAGACATCTCTGTGTGCGAGGCAAACTCCATGTTTGCTCTGAGCAGTGAGAACCACATGAAACAAGACAGCAAAGGTGAAATCCAACAAGATAGCCTACTTTATTGCCATAGCAACCCAACCCTGATGAAAAGTAAAAAAAAAAAGAAGAAAAAAAACAATAGAAAATGTCTTCAAACAACCTATGCTATGAGTACTGACAGAAGTGAGCAGGGATGTTCAATCAGGGGAAGTGTTTCACATTTTTAACATTTGGTGATTTCTAGTTGTGAAAGGATGGGTGCTACTTTGGGGAAATAATGAATTTTAAAAAAGCAAAGCAGTTCCTAAATTACTATGTTATTAAGTTCCGGTCCATATGTGAAAGCTACAGTTTTAGATCAAAATCTCAAATGTAATCATAGAGGCCATGGGATTAATGACACCAATTTGCTTTGATTCCTTTGGAAAAAGTTTTGCCAAGACATCTCGCCTAAATGGTGTGATCTTCAAGTAAGAATAGTCCTGTGGCATTCTCCCATTTGATTACAATTAAAGCTATAATTTATTGCTTAGATTGGCGCCTCAGATTTCATTATTATTATTTAACATATTGTTTCTCATCAAGTGTTGGAGGCCTGAGTCCACTGCCACTTCAAATATTTTTCTGAGGTTTCATATTTTGCTTCTCCTGTAACTATGCTCACAGGTGTTGAAATGTTTGCTATCTTGCCACATGATCTCCAGATATCTATTCATTTATTTTCTTCCTCATTTTTCTCTGTTATTCAAATTAGAACATACCCGATGCTTGTAAGCTCACAAGTTCGGCCTCTTGACATCTACAACATTTCATCTATTTAAACTAAAGAGATTTTAATTTTATCTAATATAATTTACAGTTCAGTACTAGAATTCAAATTATTATTTTCAACAATTTCTATTCCTCCGTTGAGATTACTTATTGATCTGATAGACAGGTTTCTTTGTTTATTTAAATATGTATTCCTTTGATTATTAAAATATAATCACAATAGTGTTTTCTTCATCTCTTTATATAATATTGAAATGCACAAAATGCCCACATTTATTTTGATCAGCAAGGATTTCTTGCTTGGTTAGGTTCATTTCCTGTTTGTATATCTAGTTTATGAATAGCAACTGCATCATAGATACTGTATTTTATGCTTTCTGGATTTTTTTCTCCTCCTACTTCTAAGGCTCTCTTCTTTTTCTTCCTTCCTCCTTGTTCCTTCCTTCCTTCCTTCCTTTCTTTCTTTCTTTCTTTCTTTCTTTCTTTCTTTCTTTCTTTCTTTCTTTCTTTCTTTCTTTCTTTCCTTCTTCATATCTTCTTTCCTTCTTTTCTTTATTTCTTGTCAGTTATGTCATCTATGCCCCAATCATAAAATATTTCTTTATCTGCTTAGTATTTACTTGTTTAATTTATATTTAGTTAGATTCCTGTGGGATCTCTCCTGTGTTATACAGTTTAGATATAACTCAAGGTTTCCAGCAGGATATATGCCAGCATCTCAAGCCATTAAGTATTCCAAAAGTATGATTCCAGCTGTGTGAGATGACTATGTCTTACAAAGGTGCCGTGAGTGAGTTCATTTTCTCTCTGATCTTTCCATGTTCTCTGCACTCTAGGATATTCGGAGCATCTCAGTTTAGGGACCAGCCAAGTATACTTGAAGAACTGACTTATTTTTTTTTCTTACGCTGAATTTCTTTCTCTTATTTTTCCCCATTGTATTTCTCTTTTATTTCCTAACAATTTTGATTTGAATCTATCACAAACATAGGTAAAATTATGAAATTTTAATCACTAGAGTGATAAAATGGAAATATTACTAAGAATGCCAGAGCATTTTTTTTTTTAGTAAAGACACTTTCTCAAGAAGGTAGACTCTTACCCTTCAGTCATTCTCTTTTTCTTCTTTTTTTTTTTGTTATTCATGGGGCTTGAACTCAGGGCCTGAGCACTGTCCTTGGACTTTTCCCAAGTCTAGAGCTCTACCATTTGAGCCACAGCACCACTTCTAGCTTTTTTTTCTGTGTATGTGGTACCGAGGAATCGAACCCGGGTCTTTGTGCATGCTAGGCAAGCACTCTACCACTAGGCCAAACTCCTGGGCTCCTTTAGTTATTTTCAAATGTCCTGGAATTGGTTTTTAAAAATGTTGAGCAGTTTTACAGATGTTTTCATTTTCAGCTGAAGGGAATTATGTTCCTCTTTTGGCAATTGCTAAAAGGAAGCATTTATTACATGAAAACCCCATTTGATATATATATACACATACATATATGTCTATATACATATGTAGTTATAAAACAAGACCAACAAAACTCTTATGGTACAATTAATATAAATAATATAATATAAATAATTTATAATTGCTAATATAATTTCCATATAGGAAATAACATAAGCATTTGAAACATTTTAATGGAAGAATTTTCTTTTTTTTTTTTTGCCAGTCCTGGGCTTGAGCTCAGGGCCTGAGCACTGTCCTTGGACTTTCTCAAGGCTAGAGCTCTACCACTTGAGCCTCAGCACCACTTCCGGCTTTTTTGTATGTATATGGTACCAAAGAATCGAACCCGGGTCTTCGTGCATGCTAGGCAAGCACTTTAACCACTAGACCAAACTCCCAGCCCAATGGAAGAATTTTCTGTGGCCTCTGTTTCATAATTCCAAGTAATATCATTAATGAATAATATCCACCTTATCTACTCCATTAAAAAGCAAACTTATAAAAGTGGCTGAACAGATATAGGCACAAGAATGTTATTATTTTCAAAGAAAAATTTAAAAATATGTTTTAAGACAGCATGATATAGTGTTAGTAATAGTCATCATGTAGTTTCATTAATGGAAGCTGACTAGAAAAGTACTATACTAACCCCATGGTACAGATCTTATCATTTGGTCCTCACACTAACCCTGACAGTGAGTGACACTGGCAGATATTCTAATTTAGAGCTTTAAAGAGCAATTTTTCCTCCTGATAAGTCAGTGAGAAATAGGGGAATTGGTCATATATACACATATATGACAAGCCGATCATATATAATCAGTCTTTTGAAAAGAGAATCCTGTGTATCTTTCACTTCTCTGTGTATTCAGGATAACTAAACCAATAACAAAATATTCTTGGCACTGAATTTCAAAATACCCTTAAAGGTCACAATGCTATTAGCTCTAGAATGAAGAAAAGAAAGTGCAGAAACCCTAGGATGCAGACAGAAAATACCTAGTGATCGATATGAGCAATAATGCTGAGTTGAACAAGGAATCTACAGTACTAATGTCATTTATTCATAATGCATCTGTTGAGTACCTGAGCTGCTTCATAACAATGAAAGTTATTAGTGAAGCTAACTCCAGAAGCTATTAACATTTCTATACTTTGCTTCCCAACTTCTTGATTCTTTCAATGACCCATCATTTCTGCTTTTTTACCCTCTAACCTGAATCTACTTTCCTCTGGATTCCACTTTCCTAGATCACACAGTTCTTTTATGCTTATTGAGGATATTTATTTTTATTTCATTTATCTATTTGCATTTATTTACTTATATAAAAATATCACTTAAGAGTCAATTGAGAGGGGAGGGAAAGTGGGAGAAATACATGGGGAAAATAAATAGTCACAAAGAGTCAATTGAAGAAGTTATTTTGTGAATGAGTTATTTTCTTCCAACTTGTATAAAAAACCTATAGTAAATGAAATTATTATTTTTTGTAAATAAAATTATTAAAAGAAGTTTTGATGTTTAATTGACAAATTGAACGGTGTTGAGATGCCGAGGAAATTATACATTCCTGAATATGTCTAGGAGGGCATTTTCAGAGATAGTTTTGACCTAATGCTTTCAAGCCCCTTGATGGTTTAATAATATAATGACATTATATGGAGTTGAAGAGTGGAAAGAAGGTCCTATTTGGAGGACTTAGTCATGGGGGAGGAACTTGTTCTCACTAGAGGAATACCTGATGATAGCCCTTTTAAAACTCTCTTTAATTGCTGATCACCATAATGTGAGTTGTGTGGGTTTGTTAATGTCTCCTTACTATGTTGGACTGGACCCTCTGAAAAAAAGTTCCACTCTATACCTTCTTAAGTTGTTTTTCTCAGTTTATTTGGTCATAATGATGAACTGCTAAAGTAAATCAAATCATATTTTCTGGGCAAAGTTTAAAGTTCCATCTTTTTCTTTCCTGATCTACAATTACCTAAACTAGTGAGATATCTTGGTCACATCTTTGTCTTTATCTTGATCACAAACTTTGTCTCCCAAACCCGCTCTGCTTTTTAAGCATCCAGAGTAACTAGCTAAGTCTAGTCTTCTCTGCCTTTCTTTTCTCTGTTGCTTTTGCATTTTACTTTTGCTGCTTGTACACAGATAGTTTTCTCTGGTACCTCAATTTCTTTCACAATGTCTCCTGTATTTGAATGACTGTCTTCATCTGTCTGCCAGCAGTCAGTCTTTAATGAAAGTCAAACTCCAGGCTCATTTTCTGTAAGATGATTTCTCCAACTGAGAAAGAGATTTGTCCCAGTTTTATGATACCCTTTTCAAAATGTCATGTGGTTTTCAACTTTTGGCTCATATACAATCTTTTTTAATCCCCTCAGTCACCTTGTGTAAAGGTGGTATCATTAGCTCTATTTTATACCTGAAGAATTGAAGTCATAATCAAATTTTTAAACCACAATATTGGTAACTGACAGAAAAGCTTCTGTAAGTCCTTTGTCTCTCATGAACAGTGATTTTCTGTTATGATGCTTTTCTTCTTCTGGAACAGAGACCGGAAAATGAGATAGAATAATATACATAAGCAATTCAGAAACCACTTTCTTTTTTGGTGAAAATGGACATCCACATATACAATTTTTGTTTTGGGGGATAACTTTTAGATTAGTACTACTACTACTAATACCTATATTTCAGTAAGTAAATATTTTGTGATTCTATCTTCATTGTGAAATGAGTATATTCTTAATAGTGTCCCATTTTCTCCACCTATTTTATCTTGAGCTCCTCAGAGTTATCAGTGTCCACAAGTTCTGAGGGGGATCAACTGTTTCTAACACTAGTGACAGAGATTGGTATCACCACGGGGAACTCATTTTTGCAGGCACACAGACCATAAGAATTATGAGGTCACAAAGGCTACTATTCAAATTTCACAAGAAAGCCTGGGAGGGCAGGCAATGTCTACGAGCGTCAGATTCCCTGGAAACAGCTCATGAAAGCATTATGCATAAAATCGAGAGTGAAGTTAAAACAAAATGTAATGGATACCCCAGGAAATTGAAAATGTCAAGAATATGGAAAATTTCCTGAAGAAAGACAAAGGTTGTGTGTAGAGCTGGCCCAGAAGCTGGTCATGTAAGCTATAGCAGCCCTAAAAGCAAACCCATAGAGGCAAGGTTGCCCAAACTTTGTGGCTCAGATTCTGCAATTGTTTGCCACTGCTACATAACATAGAATAATAGGATGCAATTCCATCCCTGATAGCTTTGCTTTCACTTGTTCCACTAGTCTCGCTATTTCTCCTTATTAGAATTAGAATGTTATCTCTGTGACATTGTATGTTGATAATAAGCCGTCTATGAGGGGTGTCAGCAGAGAAACTTTGATCTTGGATTTTGATGATGTTGTAACTGTTAAAACTATGACAACTTAAAAATTGACAGTATTTTGCATGAGTCTTTTGGGGTCAAGATTGGAATGTTTTGTTTGAGTATCACTATGACAAGGATTGGATGTGATGGTTAATCTTGATTGTTTATACACACACACACACACACACACACACACACACACACACACACACACGGATGCCAAAGAGATTAGCAAAGCAGACACTCTGGGGATACTTCAGAGGCATATCCAGACAAGATGTATCCTGAATGTGAAGGACACTCCAGTAATTTGGGGGCCCAGATGGAAGAAAAGAGGAAAAGGAGGTTGACCAACATAGACTCTCTCTGCCTCTCTGTCTCTGTCTCTGTCTTTTTCTGTCTCTGTCTCTCTCCGTCTGTCTGTCTGTCTGTCTCTCTCCTACTTACTGTTTCTTGATCACCCTAGTTGTCTGTTATAATTTCTCTTCAAGACTTTTGCTCTAACATTTGCACCACAAATCCAGTTTGGCTTTTTAATGAAAG
Source organism: Megascapheus bottae (assembly GCF_031878675.1). Classification (NCBI taxonomy): domain Eukaryota; kingdom Metazoa; phylum Chordata; class Mammalia; order Rodentia; family Geomyidae; genus Megascapheus; species Megascapheus bottae. The sequence continues at coordinate 15,087,459 of NC_143514.1, forward strand.
TGTCAGACTTTCCTGCCCAGACTGGTTTCCAACTCACTCTGCTGTAAAGGATTACAGAGGTATGCCAATAGTCTCTGGTCTGGGCTGAAACTGTTGAACTGAACCAGTATACAACCTCCTTCCTTTTAGCTGGTTCTATGTAGAGTTTTTTTTATAGCAATCCAAAGGCTGATTAATCAGAAATTCAATTTCTTCTACAATTTGGTTGTAATTAATAATTGTATTAAAATACACATTGTTACAGTATCTCACGTTGTTATCTGATAGATTGAATTTATTTGTATTTGGTTATTTGAAATTTGATAGGGAAGGGGGGAAAACCAACATGGATGGGGGGGTGGGGGGAGGGTAATGGGTACCAAGACATATGAAAGGGTATCAGCGTATGTGAATTAATGCACCTTCTATCTGGCAAATATCATGTAACCCTTTTATTAATTACAATAAAAATTTTTTAAAAAAAGAAAAAGCAAAAAATAAATAAAATACGCATACCAGTCTCTAAGGCCTTGCTTTAAATTCTCGCATATATCAATCTGAGTAGAAATTGCTACATAACATGATAATTCTCATGTTTCCCCATGTTTTGTTTTCTTTTTCATGTGTCTCAAGTTATTTTATAAACTTCCATATGGTTTCTTCTCTTATTCATTTGTTATATAAATGTTGAGGTTCCACATATTTGTGGATTTTTCATTTTCTAATATTGACTTTTAATTTTATTTCTTGTGATCAGAAAATAATGCATTTTCAATCTTGCAGTTTTATCAAATCTTATTTCCTGGGTCATGTGTGGTATATAATGAAAAATACTCATGCATATTTCAGAGTCATATGTATTCTTGTTTTGTGAAGGAATATTTTGTCCTATGTGCATTAGATATAAATTGGTCAATAGTGCAGATCTTATTTTTGGGGGGATTGGGTGGGTCGGTTATGGGGCTTGAACTCTGGGCCTGGGCACTGTCCCTGACATCTTCTACCGCCCTACTTGGAATTTTTGTATTTAGGTATTGATACTTTGTGTTAGTTTGTTTTATGTTAGCTATTGTAGTAGACCCTGTCCTATATGCATTATTCATGTGTCATTATCTTCTTCATAGTGAGGTAGGAATTTGGATTCATAAAGTAAAAATCTAGTGACTAGGAAGGTAAGTTAGAAAAAAATACAGCTTATGTAACACAAATGTCTCTGTCCTGGTCTGGATATAATTTTCAAATAATTCATAATAAGTAAACCCATGCCAAAGATCCCCTTATTTTACACTAATCGATTAGAAAGCAATTACTAGTGCAAAACAGAGACAAAATTATTTGAAGGAAACAGTGTTTCTGATGAAATGCATTGTTTACAAAATTTATTATGCTATTAATTATTTTTCCTATATGCTAATGAAAACATAGCATTTGGTAGTTTTTCAATGAGGTATAAATCCATCATTTAATATGTAACTTAACACCGGGATGTTACATATTTAAGTAACTGAAGAGTTAATGGGGAAATCAAACAAAAAGATTTTCTTAATGTCCTTCAGTTAATGAGTGGATCAACAAGATGTGGTATTTATACACAATGGAATTGTACCTGCTTTCAGAAAGAATGATATTGCCCCATTTGTAAGGAAATGGAAAAACTTAGAAAAAAAACAAATTAAGTGAAGTAAGCCAGACTCAAAGGAACATAGGTTCAATCGTTTCCCTCATTTGTCATAATCAGTAGAAACCTTGGGCTCTCCTAGCAGACATTTACAATAGAACAAAATACATAAGGCCATATAGTATGACGCTAACTGTAAGGACCTCCAAGATATAGAAACAAAAGCCATATAATGAGTGATTGTTGTCCTTAATGTACTATGCTATCTGTCATCTTTTTTGCTGTCTCTTGGTCATCTCATATTGTTACAATATTTCACCTTGTTATCTGATATGTTTTATATATGCTTAATTGGGTATTTGAAATAGGATAAGGAAGGGGGAAAATCAAGATGAGCAGGGGGAGAAGGGGAGGGAAATGGGACCATGACATGAGAAAGGGTATCAATGTTTGTGAAGTAATGTACCTTCTATCTGGTGAATATAATGTAACCCTTCTATTAATTACAATAAAAAATATATGAAAAAAGTTTTTCTTAAATAATTAAATAATAACTATATCATTAAAAGAGTGGGTCATACTCTCTAGATTTTTAAAGTTTTTATACATACATAAGTATATCTCATACACATGGAATTATGTTTTCATAAATGTGAATGCCTTTGTGCTATAAATTTTGGAAAACTGACCAGGATTAAATGAGTAATGGGTATGGTCTCCAAATCTACCTTGAGTAAGAAGAAATCTTATAGTAGCAGAATGTGTTAGATTTAAAAACAGATTTTAAAATCTGGAACATTGTTGATGGCTGGAAAACACTAGTAATAATGGATTTGGTGTTTTTTTTTCCTAAACTGTGTAATATTTTAAAAACCTTAATAAGGTTATCAAATTAGTTTCTATAGAGATATTTGCTACCTTTATTTTAGTTGAGTCTGGTAGTCATGTGTTCATGATATACATGACATTCACATATTTGGGTAGTACTAGTTAGGGATGTTGAACATAAGTTCGTTGAAATGTATTTTTAAATACATCATTTACTTGAAGACTCGGGTTGAACTGCATTTTCTTCCCACCATACATATACTTATTATTTCATGTTCTGTGTGAAATAGTAGAAATAATGAAGTCATAGGCAATGGAAATGGAGATGTAATTCATGATAAAGTAAAAAAAATGGGCTAATGAACAGCCGATTATTTTATTAACTTTAGGGAAGAAAATTAATATTCATTTTCCAGCATCAAAATTGAAACAAATTTATCACCGTAATAGAAGATACATATCTCTGGAGTTTTTTTTCCTGAGCTGAAATACTTTTACAAATCTGTACTTAATTAGCTTCATTTCTTGATATATCAGTATCAGAGAGAGAGCAGAATGGCCTGTGAACTGTATGAGCCTCTCATTTTACAAGTGGTCCAATAGGAGAGGAGTTTAGCATGCATACAGTGGAAGGGAGGTCTGTTGGATCTCCTTTACATTCCATTCTTGCTTTCTGGGTTAATGGAGGGCTTACACATTTAGAACTGTCAAGTGAGTATCCTTTTACAAGCCTAGCTCCATTTGCAGAGGAGGGTAAAAGAACAAAGAATGTAATCTTATTCCACATAATTTAAGAGCACTCAATTATTTGGATACTCTGAGATCGTTACTTTATCATTTTGAAGAGTATGCAATTAATTGAGGGATAAAGTGGATCTGAGTTAGGCAAACTACGCAATTGTTTTAATGGCTCCTTTGTGGCAACTCATATTCCTGTTTAAAATTTTCATATAATGTACTTTGATATAGTAGGCCCAACTCCCACTTTTAACTCATGCTGATCATGTTTCCACTCTTTTCCTCATTTAATACCATATGTTAATTTCTCATGTGCTCTAGTAGCTACATTGAACATTTGAACATTTGTTTGAATATTTCAGTATTTCCTTAGAATCTTCTCTCTTGTATCAGAAGAACTACACTTACCTTTTTTTCAGTGTAGTGCTGTATTTTTCCAATTCTCATTCAGTCTTCTTCCCTAGATATTTCAAAACTGATAAAGTAAAATGATATTGAAAATAAGTTTTTCTAATCTTGTCAGTGATGGCAAGTGCAGTTAACTCGTAGGTATTTGTGATTTTTCAAGAGAATATAGTGTTCACAACAATGTTTACTTATCAGGAATTAGAGTTGTGATTGTAATTAGAAAACACTGTTTACAAGAGCAAACTAATACGAGATGTGAGCTACTGACAGAGAGTTCTAGTATGAGTAAAATGATGTACTCTAGTAGATATTTTTCCCTTAATCTTTGTAAGTTTGTTTTTGGCATCTTAGAGTGGTGAGATACATTAAGTATTGTCAGGTTCCACCTCTCCATCTTTATATGGGAGACATATATTAGAAAAATGAAATACTTCATCAAGTTTCCACAATTCCTACTACTGTTCAGCCTTTTCCTGCTGTATAAGTTTTTACTGACCAAGAGAAACTCTATTGCTTTAGTCTCTGTGCCTTGCATACTTGTATGTATACATGTACATTTTGGGGGAGTTGTTCAATAAATATTTTTGAGTAATATAAAAATCCAAATTTACTTAGGTTTGATAGTCTTCTGTGGTTTAAGAAAAACTGGTGATTTATAATAGGATAATAAACTTCATTGAGATAGATCCTCATGGTTAGTTAAAAGGTTACACATTGTGACTCACAGTGTAGGTACCCAGAACAGCATTCTAGGAAGATGTATGGTAGAAAGTTATGCTGAAGCCACAGAATTCCTGCTGTGTAGGAGAATGGCTAGAACAGAGAAAGCAAGAAATAAAGTCAGTGTGTGGGACTGGAGGATCATTCAGAACACACAGGTCTTTTAAGCTCTATTCTGTTTGTAGAAATCATGTAACAAAGTATCACAAGCTAGTTTCATACAACTGAATATTCTTTTCTTATAATTCCTCAGGCTGGAAGTACTACATTTCTCTCTAGGACACAAAAATACTTAGTAAAGAATCATCCTTGGTCTTTTTCTAACATCCCACGATTATTGCCTCTCTTTGATGACACAAGACTTATGGCTGCCTTGAGCCAATCTGCTTTCACCAACCCATGGTGTCTATCTGTCTGCCTACGTGTCAAGATCTCCTTCAAATAACAGCAAACCAAATTGCCTTCTGACACAGACATGCTCTTTTATAGAATGATGCTATTCAGTGCATCATTGGCATGAATCTGGTGAATCCTTCTGAAGACATTACAGCTACTTTAAGATATTCAGCACTAAATAATCTCTTAAAAAGCTATCTCCAGGTGTTACAGTGAGGATGTACTATTCTAGAAGGATTGGTAAGTGGTGATGCCCAGGTGATTGTGTCTAATTAGCCATAAACAAGATCAGCAATGATGGAAGCTAGAATCAAGTGTGCGGATACAGAGAAGATAAGAAAGAGATTTATGGTGTCTTTTTGAAATTTGGACAAACTGAATTTCTTAAAAATATTAAATTAGATAAGGAGTGCTACAGTAAGCAAGATATCAAAAGTGACCCTTAAGAGTTTGGCTTGAGCTATTGCAAAAGAAAAGTACCACCTAGAAGAAAGACTTCTAAGGATGTGGATTTTGGGGGGTTTACACACTTCATGTTCTTGATGTCAGGGGATGCCCTCTAAGAAGCTGAAATGTGGACATATTTGGGTTCCCACAGCACATGTATGCAATTAACCCAAGGAATAAAAGCAAACTGTGATGTAAATGGAGAAGAGTAGATAAGCAAGAACTGAATTTCAGTATATTTTTATAGTAAGTATTAATAGAAAAGAAAAGACATCAACAAAAGAGAGAAAGATGATAACTATCATAGTTTCATTATCAATAAGTAATTGGCTTATATCTGCTGAACAAATAAATGAAATAACTTTCTTAATTTTTTCAGTGTGTTTATTCTGGTAAAGTTTATTCTGTTAAAGATTGTAAGTTCAATATCAGCCTACAGTACATAAAGAAATGTAGTAGTACAATAATTTCTTATTCTATTTGTGAGTTTTTTTATATATTTTTATTGTAATTAATAAAAGGGTTACATGATATTTGCCAGATAGAAGGTGCATTAATTCACATACATTTATACCCTTTCACATGTCTTGGTACCCATTACCCTCCCCCCACCCACCACCCACTCCCCGTATTGGTTTTCCCCCTTCCCTATCAAGTTTCAGATAACCAAATACAAATAAATTCAATATATCAGATAACAAAGTGAGATACTGTAACAATATGAGATACCCAAGGGACAGCAAAGGAGATGAGGGATAACATAGTACATTAAGGACAACAATCATTCGTTATATGGCTTTTGTTTCAATATCCTGGAGGTCCTTTCAATTAGCTTCATACTATATGACCTTATGTATCAAGGTTTTGCTCTATTGCAGATCTCTGCTAGTAGAGCCCAAGGTTTCTACTGATTATGACAAATGAGGGAAACCATTGAGCCTAAGTTCCTTTGAGTCTGGCTTCCTTCACTTTTTGTTTTTTTAAATCTTTCCAGTTGAGTTCATATTAGATAAATTGCAAATCTTTATATTGAGAACCAACTGATCAATACAGAATTTTTTCTTCCTTTCTATTTAATCTTTTCATTCCAAATATTTAAATAGCTTATCTACTGCTCTTCATATCTACCAATACTCCTTTGAACAAGTCATCATTATCCACCACAAAGATCTAAGAACATTTTCTAACTGGTGGCTTTTTCTCCTGATGAGATCTTCAAATATTTCTTCATGCTCTAGACAAAGAGTAATCTTCCCAAATCCGTTGTTCCAGTCAGCTTGCTGCTTTCTACAGAACAGTTAAATTGTTTTTGTCATTAAACTGGAATGAAGATCAAGCCTCTGGGAATATTTCCAATCTCATTTTATTCCAATTTACTTCTACTGCTCTTAGCTCTAACTTTACTTAGCTTCCTTCAATAACTTATTTGCATTTAGCTTTTATTGGGCTGCCTGTTCTTGTTTATTTTTTTAAGGAATTTTCTGTTGCCTTCTGAGATATCAGACTTGTTCACAGGTGCCTTTACCTATGATGAAGTTTCCTTTAAATAAGTATTCTTGTAGTATTGTTCAGAATGAAGCAATTGCAAGCAAGATAAAACATGAGAAGTAATGCACCTTCTATCTGGTGAATATAACTGTAATGCCTCTATACATTACAATAAAAATTAATAAGAAAGAAATTTATAACTTCAAATTGCATGTGATCTATTAAACTCCCTTTCAGGTGTAGTGTTTCTATGGAACTTTCTTAACCACCTTTAAGAAGAAACTTCAGTTTGCAACACAGATGTGTCTCTGTAATCAGTGGCTATAGTCAATCCTATGGTTTCCAATAATGAATCAAATACTTGAAGGTAATCTCAAGAAGACAGACTACTATTATGCCGTTTGAAGACTACTGATTTAAGGATTGCACTGGAAAAACAGAGGAAACATTTAATACATAATAAATGAAATATGAACATTTCATATTTCATATTAGGAAAGTACAGATGAAGTTTCTATCTGTTTCAGGTCATTTACATTTCATTAAAATCATTCTCAAGTTCAACACAATAAGAAATTATATAGAACATAAATACCTAAAGGAAAGGAAAGACTGTTGAAGTACATGGGGCTTAGAAAAGTTAGCATTTAGGAATTAGGTGAGTCTAATCTTTTGCTCTTAGAATCTATATATATTCTCTCTCTCTCTCTCTCTCTCTCTCTCTCTCTCTCTCTCTCTCTCTCTCTCTCTCTCTCTCTCTCTCTCCTCTCTCTCTCATAGATAATTCTTGTTTTCAAGTTAATACCAGTTGTGTATATTGTGTACCCTTTGCTGCATATGAGCTAAAATAAATATATAATGTTATAAAATGTTTAACAAGAGTTGTTTTTATAAAATGCAAAATGGCTAGCAAAATCATTTCACTTTCTGAGAACACTGTGGGGATCTGGCATCCTCTACCTGTAACATGAGCTTTGTTGTGAGTATAGAACATAATGTCGGCAAGTCTGAAAACATGAGACCCAGGGTGGTGAAGCTGTGTACAGTGGGAAGCTCCATGGCATATCACAAAGGTGTGCTATAGGCGTAGTTGGGGGCGGGAGGGGAGTCAATGACTCTGAACTTTAGAGAGACTTGATCTTGCCTGTAAATCAGGACCAGAGGCAGAGTAGGAAAACAAGAAATGCATAGATACTTACTTTGTGTGCTGTAACTGGTAACTATGGTTCACAGTGTATGGCAAGTATTTGAAATGGCGAATGTTTACCGGTTTTATACAACTTTGAATCAGGACTGAAGTCTGAAAAGGGCCTCTGGAACCTTATCACACTGGATCATAGAAATCTCAGTGAGATCTTAACAATTTCCTTGTCATCCCCAATAAAGTGTAATCTTGACAACTGAAGTGGTCATTTCACTCTCAATCCAAATCTCCTTTGTCCTTCATCCAAAAGGCTTAAAACTTATTTCTGATTTGCAAATGGGTCAAGTGAAATTCAGAGTAATTAAGGTCATAAAAGGAGTCTTCACCTAAAATTCAAGCCATGTATAGAGTATATAAAGTTCGTTGTTTTTCTATAAGAAACATGATTCTAATTGTAAAACATAATCAAGGTCCATATCATAATATTTTCTTTCTCTTTTTGAACAACAGGAAAGTTGGAAAAATATTGTGAAGGCATCAGAATTCACATATCTATGATATTTATTTTGTCACTTTCGGGAAGGTTGGAAGTTTCAGTGTGTGCTCAAAACAATTTGAGCATTATTTTATTGCTATAATTCAATACTTTATACTTTTAATCAACTCAGTAAGACAAAACTTATTTCTCTGAAATAAAAAAGGAAGGTGAATCTGTTCAAAAAGAAGTATACACTGTTCAAAAAGTCATTATCTGACTTATATAACTGTAACCCCTCTGAATATCACCTTTAAAATAACAATAAAAAGAAAAAAAATAAAATAAGTAAAAATCTCTTTAAACTTTCAAAATAGGCTTTGCCCATGCATTGAAATTGGAAGCAGCTATATCTAAAATCTGTGTGAGCAGAAATGTTAGATAAATGCTTACATGGGAACAGAGTGTGAATAGATCTTGCTTTGTATAAGTCTTAAACAGAACAAAGTATATGTAGGAAATATTTGCTGAGTAGCAGTGGCTCAAACGTATAATCCTAGCTACTTAGAAAGCTGATGATTGGAGGATTCTTTTGGAAGGCTGCCCGAGCAAAAAAGTTTGTAAGACTCCATTTCCAATAAACCATCTGAGATGGAAGTGTAGCTGAAGCAGTAGAGCACCAGCTATGAATAAGAAAGCCATGCAAGTCTGTGCGGCCCTAACATTAAAAGAGAAAGACAGAATCAACAATATAAAAGCCAACCTTTTAAAAGAAGATTTTCCTGATCTGTGATGAAATGAGTAAAAACGGAAAATTTTATTGTGAGATTGTGTGTGTGTGTGTGCGAGAGAGCTAATCCTGCACCTTTGAACTCATAGCCTGTGCACTCTTCCAAAACATTTGTGTCTAAGTTTAGCACTATACCACTTGAACTTCAGATTCACCTCCAACTCTTTGGTAGTTAACTAGAGATAAGAGTCTTGTAGTGTTTCCTGCCTGGGCTGGCTTCAAATCATGATCTTTATATCCCAGCCTCCTCAGTAGCTAGGATTGTAGCTATTAGCCATGGGCAACCACCCAGCCTACAGTGAGTTTTAAATAACTATGATTTATTTAATTTCAAATAGTGCTCTTCATTTAACATAATGCACCCTCTACTCTTCTTTTCTTTTTTTTTTTGTCAGTCCTGGGGCTTGAACTCTGGGCCTGGGCATTGTTCCTGAGCTCTTCAGTTCCAGGCTTCTGCATTGCTTCTTGAGCCACAGTGCCACTCTGGTTCTCTGGTGGTTAATTGGAGATAAGACTCTGACAGTCTTTATTTAGTGCCTGGGCTAGCTTTGAACCATGATCCTCAGATCTCAGCCTCCTGAGTAGCTAGGATTAAAGGCATGAGCCACCGCGCTGGGCTTCTCCTTCTACTTTTACAGGAATAAAAAAGTTCTTCATGAAATTCTTATTTACCTAAGAATTTGGCAGCTCCTCAATCAGACACACTTTCTAGAACTATGATTTTTCACTAGGAAAATTATAGAAGTATGCTCTTTGTTTTTGTTGTAGTTATTTTTGTTTGTACTGACTTTGAAGGTGACTTTGAAGGTGAAATGAAATCACTCACCATGTAACTTGGGGCACGACCTAGTGTATAGTCTTGAAAGGGAACAATGACATACAATGCAAGGATAAGTCCAGAAGAAACCTCAATTGCTAACAATCAATCCTCTGCAAAAGTGCTGTCTCTAGAGGAGTGTTGTCTGCTGACATGGACAACTGTGTTTTCAATTACAGCCTTTGAACTGGACTAGATGCTTCATAAATACCTAATTCAAAATAACCAACTCTGCACTCCAGAGGATTTTAAGCCACCTGGTCTGCAAGGAAGTTGCCAGGCACTGTTTTATTAAGATTTTTATGTCTTTTACCTCTTGTCCTAACAAAATTTAGGAGACATAATTTTATACCCTATCCTGTTATTTTCTTTTAAATTCTAGCTTGAGTATGTTTTGTTTTTAATGAGCTATAATGGTGGAATTTAAGTGCTCTCCTACTAGTGAAACTCCTTCAACCTAATGTTTTCTGCTTAAAGAATAATTCAGTGATATTTTTGAATAACCTTGCTCAGACAAGATGAAAATGGGTAATTCAAGTATAGAAAAATTTCAGGTAGAAATCATACCACTGGTTCTATTCATTTCTATCTGCGTCTGATTTCTCCACACATCCATAATATTCATATATGTGACAATTACATGTAAATACACAATGGCACAATTGGGGTAGAAGTATTTTTGTACCAATTTTTTCAGAACAATTTTTTTTTCATAATGGTCAGGAATATTAACACCTTGCTAAGTTTAGGAAGGTTTTTTTCTTAGTTGTTTGTTTTGATATTGCTAAGGACCAGTCCTATTAAATAAGCCAGAACTTGAAGTTTCTCTATCCTTCAGAGCTAGATTATTAGTTGGGTAACTGACAACATACTTTTCCTCCCAAGTTTGCTTCATGAAGAAGATTCAGATAGAAATTTGTTGAAAACATGTAAATAAAACAATAATAAAACTATTTTTTCATGAAATTATTATTGCATAACATATATTGTCATCTTACATAAATACCATAATTGTTCTGTTTGAACACTCTTTTTCCTTTGTTTTTTGTTTCATACAAAGAACTACAAAAATAAATGTATTTATCTTTATTTTCCAAAGTTCTTGGTAGCTCTATGTCTACTTCATGCATCATTTCAATCCACATTCATCAAAGCAATTAGTACAGTATGAAATATTCAGTTTATAAACTGATCCTCCCCCACAAATAATGTGGTCTTCAGAACTTTAGAATTCACTCTATTCTAAACCCCCCCACACCCATAAATAATAATCCACAGTGTTTCCAAAATAATCTTTGGCTGGTGACTATCAGATTGCCATTACTTTAGTTTATATATTCTAGACAGCATTTAGTGTGAGATTCATTTCTAAAAGCCAGATATTCAAATGCCTTAAAAAGCCTAAGTAATGACTCTAGTATCAACATTGTAGATTGAACATTTAATCATTGCACGAGGGAAAATAGTATCCTTAGTTCTACTCTTTTCATTGCATTTTAAAATTTGTCCTGAAGGTGGCAATGTTGAATAATATTCTGCATATTTTATAAGTTACTTTCAGTTAAAGTCTTATGTCTTAAACATCTTTTTGTTACTCCCAGTTTATTATAGTGTAGAAGAAAATATTTTACTATTGCTTGTTAAACCAGTAACCCCAAACATATTGGTTGAAAGGAAACATTTCCATGTTGAACGAAAAAAAAAAAACCCTCTCAAAGTAAACCAAGATATTGTTCTGAGTAGTACTAATCAAATTTCTACATATAACATATATTTCTAATAAAACACACATATATATATTTATTGTCATTAATAGAAGGGTTACATTACATTCACGATATAGAAGGTACACTACTTCACAAACATTCCAACACTTTCTCATGTTTAGTCTCCATTTCCCTACCCCCACAACATCCCCTCATCTATTTCTATCAAGCAAACTTATATCAACTGATATGTTTAACTATGAGTAATTATGTGGTTATTTCTATTGAGCAAAAATGTATTTTGCTCTTATGTCTACTTAAAATGGAATATTGTTACTATTTAACATGAACTGTTAATAAAGGGATATAAATATTAAAGAATTCCCTTAACAATAAATATAACAAATCAAATAATCACAACTGAAAGAAATTCTTCCATGAGAAAATGCTCTGTCAAAGTTATTAATAATGCAGATATAATTATGAGGCTTGGGCATTACATTTTTATACACCATTTTCTGAATTTTAGCCTCTTCATAAGCCAAGCTATATTAACCTATTTTCATCTAAAACTTTAAAAGCTTATTATGAAATAGAAAGGTAGTAAGCAATGTGTCACAGAGGTTAATTGACTTTTACAAGATCTGGCAGAGACAAAGCTAAAAATTAAATACTGTATTTCTTATCTCTAGACAATGACAACTGGTCATGGTTCTAATTCTATCATGTGTATAGACAGCTCAACTTCTTTCTGTGACTTCTTGGAGACAGACAAACACTTGCCTTTGTGCTGGTTTAAATTAGAATTCTGATATCTACACAGTTTAGATTTTTGGCTTAGGTGGTCTGTATGCTGTAGTAATGCATGTAGTAAAATGTTTTGATGCATTTCTAAGCTAATATCTATTCCCATGTTTATATCTCACTATAAAACATATTTGAAATATGGTCTTAAATACAGAGACAGAGAGACACACACAGAGAGAAAGATAGGAGAGAGAGAGATCCTATAAGAAAGCAAGAAGACTTAGGTGAGACAGGTGTGTGTAGAAACAGACAGACGTGAGTCAGTAGGTAACAGATGGAGCTTTCTGGCAGGTGCAGTGAGACCGGACCCCAGATGCTATATTCACAGGTCTTAAAAATTCTGCACACAGACACCCTATTAACAGGAGGGCACATGTGACATGATAATTTGCCAGTGTTAAGAGTTTGCAGATGAAGACATCAAGCAGGTGGTCTGTTATAGGGCTTAAATTCCTTTGCCACTGCATCTTGAAAGGGGGCATTTTCTTTCTCTGGGCCTAACTCCAGGCTTACTGATATTTGCTGGCGTTCTTGCTTCATGGAAGGAATTGCCTTACACACAAAAGCCTAACCTCAGCATGTTTCTTTTCAATGACAAGAATTCTACACCACACAGGTCCACATTCTGAAAGCCAAATTCTCCATCTCTGTACAGAGACCAGCTAGCAAAATAACCCATAACCTTCATTTACCACAGGAGTTAAGCTATTCAGTTCCTTCAGAAGTTAGCTCTTTCTGGGCTAAACATACAAAGAGTAATGTGAATAAGGTATCTTTCTTTGAATGGAAACTCTGAGGACATTTTAAAATATAATGGAAACAATATTTGGTAATATCATCATATTTTCTTATAATTTTAGAACAATGGTAGAATATTTAAACCTCAAATTTTCATTCCAATATACCTAACAATTCTGAAAAGCTTATTGAGTCTCAACCCATTAATTTAACTCAAACTTCAATAAGCATAAAAGAACCTAATGAGTAAACACGTTTGTAAACATATGTTCTCTGATAATCTTTGTTCTTGCAGGTCTATAGAGATAGTCAATCATTTACTAATTGGGAACTAATAAGATTTCTCGAAATGTTTTCTGCACAACGAGGAAGAGAGTTGTAAAATATGGTAAGCCTCACCTCTTACTGAGGCACACACAGACAGAAATGGTGTATCCGTGCACCATGGATCTTCATTGAGATGTTTGGAACATAAAGTCATTGTGACAGATTTAGAATTTTTCCCCCAGGGGAAGTTTGGGAGTGGTGTTGTCTTTTATAGAAATAGCAGAATCCAGTGACTCAAGTGACAAAGTATCTTTCTCCATTTTATTCATCATCTTACTTTCATTGATTAATGCTTTTCCTGATTCTATAGGATTTATTCTTTTTTCTGTATGTATCATTCTTCTCTTTCTGTGGTTCACATGGTTGAACACCATCATTTAGCAAAAACCAAACTAACAAAAACCCTACAAAGCAGAATCCAGCCATAAATTAAAGCTCCAATTCAGGACCTCTCACATAAAATGAATGAAAAAAACTTTATTTTATACTTTAATTTAAATTCAGAGTCTCATACTTGCTAGGCTGGCTCAATTCCAATCACCAATGCCTCTTCACAAATAGTTTGTTTTTATCTTTACTTACTTCATAAATATTTTCTTTGATTTAGATATACCTAGTTCCTGACTTATTATTTTCCTTTAATCTACAGAACTTCCTATAATATTTCTTATAAAACAGATCTATTGTCAACAACTATTTTTTATACTAAAATGTTTCTTCTTCCCTGCAGAAGATAATTTCATGGAGTGTAACCTTTTTTTTTAATCTTGTTTTGTTTTCCTTCAACATGTCAGACATTTCACTCCATTCTATGGTTTCCAAGTGGGATTCATATCACTTTCTATAAAAGGAAGTTGTTTTTCCCTCTTCCTTTTCTTAGCCTCATGTTTGATTTTGTATATATATCGGGAGGTCTACTATTAAATTATGTAAATTCTCAGTCATTTTTGTTTGTGGTTTTTATTCCAGTTTTTCTCTTTTCCTCCTGGCATTTTTTATTATGTTTATGCATACATCTTGTAATTATCCTATAAATCTCAGATGTTCTCCTTTCTCCCCCTTTTTAGGATTTAGTCCCTATACTTTTCAGTTATTGAAGTTTTAACTAAGGTATATTTAGGACATAGCTTTCCTGAGCTATGTCCAATCTACTAAACTGGATCAAGGAGTCTTTATTTCTGTCATTGTATAACTCTTTTTTTTCTCAACTTGGGGTTTTATGTTTGTCTCATTGTCAGTCTCTCATTACATGCCATCTACTTTATTAATCTGAGTTGTTTTCCTACTATCCATAGTTGCTTTAAATTCCCAGTCTAATGATCCTTACTGTGTGGAATTCTGACACTTGCTCTGTTTTCTTATTTTGTGTTCTGAGGTACTTATTTAATTATTGATTTGTTATTTTAACTTATTAGCGTTTTGTTATTTTTGTCTCCTAACTTTTTTACAACAAGACATGATTCACTGAGGGAACTGTTATATGGTGGACTTGCACCATGAACATAAGTGTTCTTCTGTTTTCTTCTAATGTGGAAAAAGGAAGCTAGAATGCATTTGGTAGGGCATTTCCTTCTTTCTAGTCAGGCTGAATCTCCCTGTGGGTTAGGATCTGGTTGAGGACTTTAATGTACTTTAACATAGTTCATTTCCCCCCTTCTGTCATGCCAAAAGGTGGCATTCTTCTCAGATGTTTATTGTGACAACCTGTTCAACCTCCTGCAGGTAAAACACAAAACTACCCCCACTGAGCAGCTCTGTTGGCATTTTTAAGTTGCACTTGTCCACTGAGCCTCCAGCAGTACACCAGTTATAAGTCAGTTTTGTTATTTCAACACTGATTCCCTTGGTTTTCAGCTTATACTATTCTACACAAGTAATTTATGTCTCTCTGTATCTGTCTGTTTGTCTTGATATTTCAGGGGGGCATTGGTTTTCCCTGTAACCTTATGTTACTTGTGGGTCTAAGAAGTGTTATTTTTTAACTTGTGTATACATGCACACATGTGTATATATGTATATATATGTTATTGCTATGCATGTGTGCACAATTTATATATATTATTGTAAAAGTAGACTTTCAAGTTTTTTACATAAGAAACTTATTTTTGAGCCTAATTTTTAATATTTAAAAATCCAGAATATCAGTGTGGTGCAAGTAGACATGGGCATCCTTTCCTGTAAGAATTTGCGACAATCCAGAGTTTCTGTCTACATTTTTTTTCACAAATTACTATGTTAGCCATCAACTGTTACTCACCAGTTCACGAGGCTGGCAAAGTTATATGATCTCAGATTCTCAAGCTATACTGCATTAAGTTACATAGTTCAATGACTCCACTAAATTAAATTTCTTCATCACTTGTTGGAACAAATTTTCAAAGTACTGAGTCAGTCAGCTAGACTTCATCTGCTTAGACTTATCTACTAGAAATGTTAATCCTACTTCAATTCTTAATCCTATTATTTCATTCTGGTAACAGATGAGAGCAGCTAAAGTGACATAAATCCGATACCAGGATGAATTTTTACTAGGTAGAATGAGGTGAAAACCCTTGCTGTTGGGAGTAGAGTTGGGAAAAATCCCAAAGAAAAAAAAAATCACAATTTTAAGCATCTTCACCAGTCAAGTGATTTCTTAAAAAATATGTAAAGCAAATATTTCACTAGGGAATAGCCATTGAGACTTTGAGTCAGGTTAAATTAATAACAGGAATTAGGGCAGTCTTTGATGGGGAAGTTAACAATAAATGAAAATAGAGTAATGAAAGCTATTGGGGGTGTTTTGAGAATGGGGAGTGGAATGAGGGTAAGGATTATCAGAAGTTACTGAATTCATGTGGGGAAATGTCACAAGGAACACTCTCCACCCCACCCCCATGCTACTAATGTATGCTAATAAAACATTTTAAATCTTCCTACATTAAAGTGTTTTTTAAGATATGAAGACCTCCTGATTTTCTTTTCTTTTATTTTGCCAATCTTGAGGCTTGAACACAGTGCCTGAGCACTGTCCTTGGGTTTTCTCAAAGCTAGAGCTCTACTTGAGCCACAGCACCATTTCTGGCTTTTTCTGTGTATGTGGTACTGAGGAATCGAACCCTGGTCTTTGTGTATGCCAGGCAAGCACTCTACCTGCAGCCCCTGCTATGCTTGTAAGAAGTCAAAGTATCTATGCTAGTTTTTTTTCCTGATTACCATAGTAAAATGACACAGGCAAGGTAGCTTGAATATGGTTTTTTTTTTTTTTTTTTTTTTTTGCCCCTAACAGTTCTAGAGCTAGAGATCTTAGGTGAAAAGGGTTGGCTGTGTTGTGAGGAAAGCATTTGTCTGGTTCATTCATAGTGGTGTGGGCATGGCTGTTTTCTGTCTTCACAGAACTTTCTTCATGTTTGCATATCACAATTGTCTCTTTTTTCTTATATTTTTATTGTAATTAATAGAAGGGTTACATGATATTTGCCAGATAGAAGGTGCATTAATTCACATACATTGATAAAACAATATAATGAATGATTGTTGTCCTTACTATGTTATCTCTCATCTCTTTTTCTGTCCCTTGGTTATCTCATATTGTTACAGTATCTCACTTTGTTACCTGATACATCGGATATATTTGTATTTAGTTATTTGAAATTGGATAGGGAAGGGGGGAAAACAAGATGAGGAGTGGGGGTTGGGGGGAGGGAAATGGGGATCGCAATTGTCTCTTTTTGCACAATTCTTAAAACTCACTCACCCAAAAGTATTCATTTTAACTTAATGACCATTTTTAAGAGCCCTGTCTTCCAATAATATTTGAGACTCGGGTTCTTACCCATACTAGAGCAATGTACAAGTTTTGTTAGAGTTTGTAATGTTATCTATCCTACTTATGTTGTATGTTACCAATGAGAAGAGCTATGCTAAAATATAAGAACATACTGAAAAGTAAATTCTTAGTAAAAATAAAAAGGGAGAACTTGGAAACACATGTATAAGAATCCTACTATACAGTATAAAACACTGTTCATAACTCAAATTGTAAGAAGGGTCAAAATGGAAAGTATACAGTTTTAACCAGCAAAAACATTAGTATTCAGAGGGCTGGGAGTGTAGCCTAGTGGTAGAATGTTTGCCTAGCATACACGGAGCCCTGGGTTTGATTCCTTTGTACCCCATACAAAGAAAAAGTCGAAATGGGTGCTGTGGAGCAATAGCCTTGAGAAAGCATAAGGGCAGTGCTCAGGCCCTGAGTTCAAGCCCAGTACTGGCAAAAGACAAAAAAACCACACAAAACATTAGTACTCACGTTTATTGTAGGAAGTATCTTCACAATGAAGAAAGAGTTGAGATAGTTCTCAATCTGATACCTGAAGTGGAGAGAATGTTGATCAAGCATAAAAGTGATCAAACAACCTCTTAGGAAAGATTCACTTTATTTATTTGTTTGTATTTTTGCTGGCACCAGGGTTTGAATTCAGGGCCTCACACTTACTCTGATTGCTCATCTGGTGCATCACTAGAGACAGGCCTCCCAAGCCCGAGCTAAAACATGGTATAATTGGTTCAAACTCTCCTATTGGAGGATAAACATGTTTCCAGCATTTTATTTATTGCTTTTAGGGAATGACAAGCAATTAGACAGTGTCTGACAATTTTATGTTAATTTTTGATTAAGGAAGAGGTTTTTCATAATTGGGCAAGTATATTAAAAAGATAACAAAATTCAAACAAAAATTACATTTTTCTTGAATGAAATGGAAAACAATATCTTACTTATTCATGGAAACAAAAAATCAGCACCAATCTATCATACTTCATTTGGACGTAAAGTTACCCACATTCTCCAAATTTCTTAGGATGAAAACTGAGAACAGTAGCTGGGTTAAGAAATAGGCACATATTAAATTGTAATTTGTTTGAATCTCCTGTGTCAATCATTTGCATCTAGAGATGTGTAAAAGCATAGAACTAAATGTATCTTTACCAGAAAGCAACATGTGCTTAGTGACAATGGGATCTACTTTTATCTATCAATCCAATAAAATCTCCTTCCTTTGATCAATTTAGCCATTACAATTAGGAATTTTTAAATAGTTTCACTTCAGACATAAATCTAGGAGACTATAATTTGTATGTTAAATTACGTGATTATAAAATTATAATGCAAATAATGCCTATGGAATTGTGTGACATAATATCACATAATACAAATTAAAGAAGTATTTTCAATGCAGTTCAGAGATATACAGGTGAGCAAAGAAAAGAAGACGCTTCAGAGTTGATAGAAGAGATATATCTGGCTTTCAACTGTTCCAGGAATTATGCAAAAATATATATGTACTGATAATATTAATTTTAAAAAAGGAATATGAATATCCTTCCCAGAATCATAAATTTTTCTTTTCTCTCAATCTGTATCCAAGCAATTCTGGCGTTTTCTATATGTAGATTCATTTATGTAATTGTTGAAAATAAGTCCTCCAGATACATTCTTCTTTAGTTGGATTATTTATTTATTTGTTTGTGTATCTATTATTTAGTGTGTTTACAGCTTGGAAAATCCACAGATATGACTGATCACAAATGTAAATTTAGTTATTTTGTTTGTTGTGTTGATACAGAAGCTTGTACTCAGAAGCAGGCCACATTCCTCTACCTGCTTTTATTCAAGACAGGTGCTGTACCACTTAATTTTGTCTGGATTTGAACCTCCATCCTCAGATCTCAGCCACATGAGCAGTTAGGATTACAGGTATGTGGCATGGGTGCCCTTCAGAAGTTGTTTTATTTTAATGGAATTTCTGTTTTGGTATATTTGCTTAGAAATTTTGATGGATGTTGGTAAAATGCTTTCCATTAAAGGCTTTAGCTGGAGATATATATATATATATATATATATTTATACATGTATATGTATATACATAATTTTTGGCCGGTCCTGTGGTTTGAACTCAGGGCCTGAGCAATGTCCTTGGGTTTCCTCAAAGCTAGAGCTCTACCACTTGAACCACAGCCTCACTTCCTGCTTTTTCTACGTATGTGGTATCAAGGAATCAAACCTGGGTCTTCGTGCATGCTAGACTAGCACTCTTACCACTAAGCCAAACTCCCAGCCCTGGTTATATTTTTATATTTAGTTTTTTTGAGACTCTACACTCATGCATATTCTTTTAAAGTTTATACTCTTATTATTAATTAAATTTAATATCTGTTACATGAATAGGCATTGCATGCTATTGTTATGCTACATGGCATTTCTCAGACTTCATTAAATGTTTAATGTACATTCTTCATGTAAAATAACTTAAGGCCAACAGGGAGTTTGGTCTAGTGGTTGAGTTCTTGCCTAGCATGCACGAAGACCCGGGTTCAATTCCTCAGTGTCAGATTCATAGAAAAAAGTCAGAAGTGGTGCTGAGGCTCAAGTGGTAGAGTTCTAACCTTGAGAAAGTCCAAGGACAGTGATCAGGCCTTGAGCTAAAGCCAGGGTTGACAAAAAAATCACTTAAAGCAAGGAGAACTGAGATGTGAATAAGGTATAGAACAATTGTCTAGAAAGCACAAAACTCAAAATTAACAATAAAGATATGTCCAATGAAAGTTAAAAATAATCATCATTAAAAACAACTCTTACCCTATTG